>NC_053022.1:478839915-479025405 GCF_003073215.2 Triticum urartu
GCAGTACGGATATGTAGATCTCCTTCCATGTAACCGACTTTGTGTAACCCTAGCCCCCTCCGGTGTCTATATAAACTGGAGGGTTTAGTCCATAGGACCAAGAACAATAATCATACCATAGGCTAGCTTCTAGGGTTTAGCCTCTTCGATCTCGTGGTAGATCAACTCTTGTACTACTCATATCATCAAGATCAATCAAGCAGGAGTAGGGTTTTACCTCCATCGAGAGGGCCCGGACCTGGGTAAAAACATCGTGTCCCCCGTCTCCTGTTACCATCCGCCTAGACGCACTGTTCGGGACCCCCTACCCGAGATCTGCCAGTTTTGACACCGACATGGCCTACGTGGGGACCACAACCCACCTGGTGCACCAACCTCTGATGTTATTTGCACCAAAAATTCTTAAATATTCAGAAAAAATCATATTAAATTTTCAGAGCATTCTGAGAACTTTTATTTATAGGTCATTTTTTTATTGCATAGGAAATTCAAAAAACAGACAAACCATGGCATTTTATTTTATTTAACTAATAGAAACAGAAAACAAAAGGTAGGGACAGAAGGTAGTGCTCACTAAATTCATCAACTTCATACCTCTAAAAAATGATCAATTAATACGGTTGATCAAGTCTTATTAACAACCACTTTCGATTAGCATGAAACCGAAGAACTTTCATAAATCACTAAGTTACCTCAATGGGGATATGAATGTCCCCAACAGTAGGTAGAGGTGGCTGAAAACTTCCAGTAGTGTTTGTCAGAGATTTTTCAATAACATTAATACCATTCACTTGGAATTGTTTCTTCGGAAAGTGCACCGTATGCTCATTACCATTGATATGAAAAGTGACCTTGCTTTTATTGCAGTCGATAACAGCCCCTGTAGTATTCAAGAAGGGTCTACCAAGGATAATCGATATGTTGTCGTCCTCGGGCATCTTAAGTATAACAAAGTCAGTCAAAATAGTAACATTGGCAACAACAACAGGCACATTGAGGGAGTCCTGGATTAGGGGGTCTCTGAACAGCTGGACTATATCCTTTGGCTGGACTGTTGGACTATGAAGACACAAGATTGAAGACTTCGTCCCGTGTCTGGATGGGACTCTACTTGGCGTGGAAGGCAAGCTAGGCAGTACGAATATGTATATCTCCTCCTTTGTAACCGACCTTGTGTAACCCTAGCCCCCTCCGGTGTCTATATAAACCAGAGGGTTTTAGTCCGTAGGACAACATACAATCATAACATAGGCTAGCTTCTAGGGTTTAGCCTCTCCGATCTCGTGGTAGATCAACTCTTGTACTACTCATATCATCAAGAATAAATCAAGCAGGACATAGGGTTTTACCTCCATCAAGAGGGCCCGAACCTGGGTAAAACATCGTGTCCCCTGCCTCCTGTTACCATCCGCCTTAGACGCACAGTTCGGGACCCCCTACCCGAGATCCGCCGGTTTTGACACCGACATTGGTGCTTTCATTGAGAGTTCCTCTGTGTTGTCTCCATTAGGCTTGATGGCTCCTTCAATCACCGATAGCGATGCAGTCCAGGGTGAGACTTTTCTCCCCGGACAGATCTTTGTATTCGGCGGCTTTGCACTGCAGGCCAACTGACTTATGCCCCTGGCCACTAGGTCAGGTTTGGAAGCTTAAACTACATGGCCGATATCCGCGGAGACTTGATCTTCAACGGATTCGAGCCCCTGCCTTGTGCGCCACATGGTCACGATGAGTATGATTTAGCTCTACCATCAAACAGTGTTCAGGAGATCGCATCGGCAACCGCTCCGACCATCAATTCGGAACCGGTTGCGCCATCCATGGACGGGTGGATAGACCCCGCCACGGAGGCCGCACTCTCATCAGCGATCGAGCCGAGCATCGACCTTACCTTTCACGAGATCTGTGTTGCCGAACTGCCGGATCCTTCTCCGGCCACGGACTCCAAACCGCCTGTGCCCGTGCCTATCGAATCCGGCTGGGCGTTGATCATGGAGTTTACCTTTGCAGATATTTTTCAGCAGTCGCCCTTTGGCGACATACTGAAATCATTAAGGTCTCTCCCCTTGTCAGGAGAGTCCTGTCCGAACTATGTCCGACAGGATTGGGATGCGGATGACGAGGAAGTTGGCCGCCCACCCACCACCCACTTAGTAGCCAATGTCGACGACTTAACCGACATGCTCGACTTCGACTCCAAAGACATCGACGGTATGGACGACGACACGGGAGACGAAGAGGAACCACTGCCCACAGGGCACTGGACGCCCACTTCATCATATGATGTATACATGGTGGACACACCCAAAAAAAACGACGACGAGGAACGGAAGGACACAACGAAGGGTTGTTCCCTCGAGAAGCAGTCAAAGCGGCGACGTAAGTGCCGCTCCAAGTCCCACCTCGGCAGAAACAATGGTCATATAGACCCAGCGATAGAGCAGGGTGAACCATCGCCCGGCCAGGGCAACACGGAGAATCAAACCGAACAACCCGACTCCGTCGAAGATAGCAGTCCGAACAACATCACACCGGACAGGCACCCGGAGCAACAGAATGCCCACCAAAGGCTGGTTGCCACTGCGAGGAGTCTGAAGAAGCAGAAGCAAAGGCTCAGGGCTGGACAAGGCACACTCAAAATCAGATGGAGTGAAGTACTCAACACTGCAGCGAAATATGGCAGTAATCGCCACACCAAGAGCTACCCGAAGCGAAAGTTGCTACCTGAATTCGATGAGGAAGCCTTAGATCCTACGCAACTAAAAAATAAAACGGCCATCCAGTCGGATAGACGACCTCGTGGCCAATATAGA
Organism: Triticum urartu; assembly: GCF_003073215.2. Lineage (NCBI taxonomy): Eukaryota > Viridiplantae > Streptophyta > Magnoliopsida > Poales > Poaceae > Triticum > Triticum urartu. The sequence continues at coordinate 478,842,729 of NC_053022.1, forward strand.
GCGGCAAACGATGCCGCACTTAAGCCAGTACACGATCCACGCGAGGGCCCGCATCAAAATGACGGCGCAACCAGATCCATCTACGGACCACGCAAGGGCGCTCCGGCATGCAATGCAACACAACAAACATTCGAACACCACGGTACACCCAAATACAGGGGTGCCGCACACCCCCTATGTTTCACCGATGAGGTGCTGGACCATGAATTTCCAGAGGGATTCAAACCCGTAAACGTAGAGGCGTACGACGGAACAACAGACCCTGGGGTCTGGATTGAGGACTACATCCTCCATATCCATATGGCTCGAGGAGACGATCTCCATGCCATCAAGTACTTACCCCTCAAGCTCAAAGGGCCCGCTCGGCACTGGCTTAAAAGCCTCCCCAAAAGCTCCATGGAAGCTGGGAAGAGTGAGGGAGTCCTGGATTAGGGGGTGTTCGGGTAGCCGGACTATACCTTCAGCCGGACTCCAGGACTATGAAGATACAAGATTGAAGACTTCGTCCCGTGTCCGGATGGGACTTTCCTTGGCGTGGAAGGCAAGCTTGGCGATGCGGATATTCAAGATCTCCTACCATTGTAACCGACTCTATGTAACCCTAACCCTATCCGGTGTCTATATAAACTGGAGGGTTGTAGTCCGTAGGACATCAACTCCATATACAACAATCATACCATAGGCTAGCTTCTAGGGTTTAGCCTCCTTGATCTCGTGGTAGATCTACTCTTGTACTACCCATATCATCAATATTAATCAAGCAGGAGTAGGGTATTACGTCCATCGAGAGGGCCCGAACCTGGGTAAAAACATCGCGTCCCTTGTCTCCTGTTACCATCCGGCCTTGACGCACAGTTCGGGACCCCCTACCCGAGATCCGCCAGTTTTGACACCGACATTGGTGCTTTCATTGAGAGTTCCTCTGTGTCGTCGCCTTTAGGCCCGATGGCTCCCTTGATCATCAACAACGATGAGGTCTAGGGTGAGACTTTTCTCCCCGGACAGATCTTCGTCTTCGGCAGCTTCGCACTGCGGGCCAATTCGCTTGGCCACCTGGAGCAGATCGAAAGCTACGCCCCTAGCCATCAAGTCAGGTTTGGAAGCTTAAACTACACGGTTGATACCCGCGGAGACTTGATCTTCGACGGGTTCGAGCCACGGCCAAGCGCGCCGCACTATCCCGAGGGGCATGATCTAGCTCTGCCTCCGGACAGTGTCCTGGAGGCCACACACGCACCGGTTCCGACCCCTAACTCGGAGCCTATTGCACCAATTGAGGATGAGCGGTTGGACGTCACCTCGGGGGCTGCGATCTCAAAGGCGATCGAGCCGAACGCCAGCCCCGTACTCTGCATGACCCGTGACTCCGAGGATCCGGACTCCCCCCGGACTCCGAACCCCCCGCGCCCTTGCCAATCGAATCCGATTGGGCGCCGATAATGGAGTTCACTGCCGCGGACATCTTTTAGCACTCGCCTTTTGGCGACATCCTGGATTCTCTCAAGTCTCTCTCTTTATCAGGAGAGCCCTGGCCGGATTATGGTCAGCGAGGATGGGATACGGACGATGAAGAAGTTCAAAGCCCACCCACCACCCACTTTGTAGCCACTGTCGACGATTTAACCGACATGCTTGACTTCGGCTCCGAAGACATCGACGGTATGGATGATGATGTAGGAGACGAACAGGAACCAGCACCTGTAGGGCGCTGGAAGGCCACCTCGTCATATGACATATATATGGTGGATACTCCAAAAGATGGAGATGGCGATGGAACAGCGGGGGATGACACCTCCAAGAAACAGCCAAAGCGCCGGCGTCAGCGGCGCCGCTCTAAATCCCGCCAAAGCAAAAACGGTGATTCCGGCACGGGAGATAATACTACCCTGGATAGCGCCGAAGAACACCCACCCCAGCAAGATTCGGCACAGGAAGATGGAGAAGCCAGCCCTCATGAGAGAGCGGCAGACTGAGAGGTAGAGGATGATAACTATATGCCTCCCTCCGAAGATGAGGCAAGCCTCGATGACGACGAATTCGTCGTACCATCAGACCCCGCGGAACAAGAGAGTTTCAAACATAGGCTTTTAGCCACGGCAAGCAGCCCCAAGAAAAAGCAGCAACAGCTTAGAGCTGACCAAGATTTGCTAGCTGACAGATGGACTGAAGTCCTTGCAGCCGAAGAGTATGAACTCGAACGCCCCTCCAAGAGTTACCCAAAGCGCAGGCCGCTACCCCGATTAGAGGAGGAAGCACCTACATCACCAGCGCATGACATAACAGACCGGCCACCTCGCGGCCGCGACAGAGAGGCCTCTCGGTCCTCCACCCAAGCCATGTCCCGACGCCGCTCAACTAAGGCACGGGAAAATGTGCCAGACCTGTGAGACGTACTGGAGGATAAGGCAAGACAAACAAGATCAATCTACGGATCGCGCAGGCGCCCTACAGCACGTGACAATGATCTTCACTCCGGATACAACAAATCCGGCCGGGCCGAACACAACAGACATAGCTCTTCCGAGCTGCGTCGTGATATAGCCCAGTACAGAGGCGCCACACACCCGCTATGCTTCACGGATGAAGTAATGGATCATAAAATCCCAGAGGGTTTCAAACCTGTAAACACCGAATCATACGATGGCACAATAGATCCGGCGGTATGGATCGAGGATTATCTCCTTCACATCCACATGGCACACGGCGATGATCTACACGCCATCAAATACCTCCCGCTCAAACTTAAAGGACCGGCCCGGCATTGGCTTAACAGCTTGCCAGCAGACTCAATCGGTTCTTGGGAGGACCTAGAAGCCGCATTCCTCGACAACTTCCAGGGCACTTACGTGCGACCACCGGATGTCGACGACTTAAGCCACATAATTCAGTAGCCAGAAGAATCGGCCAGACAATTCTGGACATGGTTCCTAACAAAGAAAAACCAGATAGTCGACTGTCCAGACGCAGAGGCCCTAGCAGACTTCAAGCATAACATCCGTGACAAGTGGCTTGCCCGGCACCTGGGACAGGAAAAGCCGAAATCTATGGCAGCCCTCACGACACTCATGACCTGCTTTTGCGCGGGAGAAGACAGCTGGCTAGCTCGCAGTAACAACTTATCAAAGAACCCTGGTAATTTGGATACCAAGGACAAAAGTGGCAGGACACGTCGGAATAAGCAAAAACGCCGCGTTAGCAGCGACAACAATGAAGACACAGCAGTCAATGCCGGATTCAGAGGCTATAAATCCGGTCAGCGGAAAAAGCCATCCAAAAAGAATACTCAGGGCCCGTCCAGTTTGGACCGAATACTCGACCGCTTGTGCCAGATACATGGCACCCCCGAAAGGCCAGCCAATCACACTAACAGGGATTGTTGGGTGTTCAAGCAGGCAGGCAAGTTAAGAGCCGAAAACAAAGACAAGGGGCTGCACAGCGACGACGAGGAGGAGCCCAGGCCGCCGAACAACAATGGACAGAAGGGCCTTCCCCCACAAGTGCGGACGGTGAACATGATATACGCAACCCACATTCCTAAGAGGGAGCGGAAGCGTGCGCTACGGGACGTATACGTGATGGAGCCAGTCGCCCCAAAGTTCAACCCATGGTCCTCCTGCCCGATCACTTTTGATCGAAGGGACCATCCCACTAGCATCCGTCATGGCGGCTTCGCCGCATTGGTTCTCGACCCAATCATCGACGGATTTCATCTCACAAGAGTCCTCATGGACGGCGGCAGTAGCCTGAGCCTGCTTTACCAGGATAAAGTGCAGAAAATGGGCATAGATCCCTCAAGGATTAGGCCCACAAAAACAACCTTTAAAGGCGTTATACCAGGTGTAGAAGCCAACTGTACAGGCTCAGTAACACTTGACGTGGTCTTCTGATCCCCGGACAATTTCCGAAGCGAAGAGTTAATCTTCGACATAGTCCCGTTTCACAGTGGCTATCACGCCCTGCTCGGACGAACCGCATTCGCAAAGTTCAATGCGGTGCCGCACTACGCATATCTCAAGCTCAAGATGCCAGGTCCTCGAGGAGTAATCACGGTCAATGGAAACACCGAACGCTCCCTCTGTACGGAGGAGCACACGGCGGCTCTCGCAGCGGAAGTACAAAGTAGCCTTCTTAGGCAATTCTCCAGTCCGGCCGTTAAAAAGCCAGACACCACCAAGCGCGCCCGGAGTAACCCACAGCAGGACCGCCTGGCACATTCTGAGCAAGCGTAGCAATGCGGCCCCAACCCCAGCTCTCGCGACATAGCGAAACCAGTGCCTCACGTACATAACTACGCCCTTGAAATACCATGGGCACAGGGGAAGGGGCACAATAACGGCACGCCCAAAATACGGCTTCAAACGTACTAGGGGCTGCCGGATTCTTTTCTTAATTTTTTCTTACTTTCAGGACTCCATACTTCGAACGACCTGTTCGGCAATTCGACTGCCGCACAAACGATGCAAGATCCAGGGAGGCAGACAAGCCATGCCGCATTATGGAACTCCCAGGTGGTCTCTGTTACAAGCGGTATACCTGTTTTGAATACAATTCCGCGGCCTGCCCCTGGTCAGGACATGTTAAATAGTCCAATATCTTTTTGCTTATCGCACTATTTGTATCTTTCGGCTTTGATAAATAGCCTCTCTATAAACAATGCATAGCTTTTTGTCTATTTTTCGCATTATCCTCTTTTCACATATATGTTTATTAAATGACATGATTGCACCCGTACACCATGGTACGGCAAACATGCTAGGGGCTTCAGTACCCCTCATTATGGTGTGAGAAGTCAGTACACTTTCACAAGTGCGGCACCCCGAACTTATAGCACTATATGCATCGGCTCCGAATCATGATTTGGGTCAATAGTTGGGTTTGCCCGGCTCCTATGTTTTGGTGCCTTACATTCCGCTATATCGGCTAAGGTAGCACTAGGAGAACCACTGCGATTGTGCCCCGGTTCAGCTGGGTTAAGAACCTCAGTGGAGAAAGCTAAAACTGACTGTCATGATGAGGCGAGAGACCGGTCGCTGTTTGAGAGGTTTTTCGAGTCCCTAAAGACTTATGCCGCTTCGAGCGAGGAGCTGGCTTTGTCCGACCAAGGCGTGGATAGCGCCCCGAACTCGGTCTTCCGAACTAGGGGCTTCGCCGAAATTTAAAATTATAGAGTTCTATGGCTAAGTGAGAGTGTTCAAGCATTATAGTCCGATTGCCTAGTTCGTTGTGCTGAGCGCCTCCCTCGAAGGACCCAACTATGGGAAAAAGAGCGCTCAGGTTTATCCCGAACACCCCAGCACTAGTGGCATGGGGGCAGAAGCCGACGACTGGCCATCTCTCATTTTTTTGATAAACGGCCGCACAGAAAGTAATATTTTAAATTCAATAAGCATTGCTTAGCGCATATGAACAAGTTTTCAGCGCACAGGATAAACACGAGCGAGTTCATTCAAAAATCACATCCTTGGTACATTCATCCGCCACAAGGTGGGCACCTGCAAGAACATCCTTGTAGTAGTTCTCGGGCTTGCGATGCTCCTTCCCCGGCGGCGGCCCGTCCTTCACAAGCTTCTCACCGTCCAGCTTACCCCAGTGCACCTTTGCACGGGCAAGGGCCCGACGGGCACCTTCGATGCAGACGGAGCGCTTGATGACCTTGAGCCTCATACAGGCCTCCACCAGCCGCCGCACCAGCCTGAAATAGCTCCCAGGCAGGGCCTCTCCGGGCCACAGCCGAACTATGAAGCCCTTCATGGCCTTTTCGGCCGCCTTGTGGAGCTCGACCAGCTGTTTCAGCTGGTCGCTCAAAGGCACAGGGTGTCCGGCCTCAGAATACTGAGACCAGAACACCTTCTCCGTCGAGCTGCCCTCTTCAGCTCGGTAGAATGCGGCGGCGTCGGATACGCTGCGGGGAAGATCTGTGAATGCCCCTGGAGAGCTCCGGATTCGGGTAAGTAACAAGTAGTTTACTTTTATATTTCTGCTTTGCATAAAGAATGCCTTACCCGCTGCTATCTTCCTCATCTCCTCCAACTCTCGGAGGGCCTTTTGGGCTTCGGCCTTGGCAGACTTGGTAGTCTCAAGGGCCGTCGCGAGCTCGGATGCTTGCGCCTTTGACTCAAGCTCCAAACTCTCATGTTTTTTCATGAGAGCCTGAAGCTCTTGCTGCACCTCGCCGACTTGAGCCCCAAGTCTGTCTCGCTCGGTGCGCTCCGCGGTCGTTTTCTTTTTCGGCCTCAGACAGCCTGCTTAAGGGTCGCCACCTCAGTCGTGGCCCCTACAATAAGCAGTACAATCCTGTTATTATTTTGCAATCACGCCTTTTTATAGGCACTTTTTCTGTAAGGTATTTCTTACCTTCTCTCTCCTCGAGCCGCCGCTTGGCAAGGCCGAGCTCTTGCTCGGTCCGCTCGAGGTCCTGCTTCAGGACACCCACCTCCGCAGTCAGTGCAGCGGTGGATAGCAACGAAGCCTGCATACGCATATTGACTCTTTTTTGTTAGACTCGTGTGATATTTAATAGATCCTCTATTCGGCTTTTCTTTCCGAACGCCAAACAGAGCATCAGGGGCTACTGTCTATGCGGTAATATTTTTACATATTCAGTCAGTCCGCTCTTGACGGACTGAACCTTCTGGATCACCGTACTCATAATAGTACGGTGCCCCTCGTCGATGGAGGCGCCGTCGAGCACCTCCAGCAGATTGTCCGGCACCTCCGGTTGGACGGAGGCCGCCGGCTCAGAAGGCTTGCTCCTCTTGGAAGGAGTTCGCCTACCGCGGTCCGGAACTGTGGAAGATTCCGGCGCGGTGTCCGGCACAAAGCCGGACTTGGAGCCCTGGGGGCCATATCCCCTTCACTCCTGGAGTCCGGGAGGTTGCCTTGCGGCTCCTTCGGGACCACCTCCTCCTGCCCCGGAGCTTGTCGCGACGCCACTTCGGCGTCGTATGCAGTGCGGGGGGAGACAGCGGGCGGAACTGAGTTCATGTCCGATGAGTCCAGGGAGCGGCCCGATGATTCGTTGAATTCGGCCCGGGGCGGGCTGCATAATTACGTTCGACATTAGGGAAAGCTGTGCAACAAAGGAACATCATGAGTTACTCTGATATCCGAACTTATGATTTCGCCGGACGCTTGGCCCTGTTTGGCCACTCCTCTCCGCCCTCTTCGGTGTTAGGGGAGTAGTCCGGCGGAGGGGTCTTCCTTTTCCTAGACCCCTCGGCCTCCCCCGTTGGGGCGGCCTTCCTCTTCTCTCCTCCCTCCGCTGGGGGGGAGAGTTTTCTTCTTCCTCCTCCTCGTTTTCATGGGAAGAGGGCGTCTCGGACTCATCGGGTGACGAGTACGACACCACCATGTTACGGGCACTCTTTCGAGTCCCCGTGGTCTTCTTCTTCTTGGCCTTCTTCTCCGGCACCACATAAGGCGCCGGAACCAGCAGCTTCACTAGTAGAGCTGGGGCTGGGTCTTCGGGCAGCGGAGCTGGACAGTTAATCGGTCCGGATATCGCTCGCCAAGCCTGTCAAAGGTAAGGGAGTTTAGATCCCGCATAGAGTCAAACTATGAAAAAAGCTTAACATCCTGTAAAAGGTGAAGATAGCTTACCTCGCTAGCATGACGCTGCGAGCTGTATCCGCGGTCCTCGGAAGCGGATGCGGGAGCCTCGGCGCCCTTGAATAGCACCTTCCAGGCATCTTTGTATGTCGTGTCGAAGAGCCTGCCAAGGGTTTGGTGCTGCACCGGGTCGAACTCCCACAGATTAAAATCCCGTTGTTGGCACGGGAGGATCCGGCGGACGAGCATAACCTGGATTACATTAACAAGCCGGATTGGCTTGTTCACCAGGGACTGGATGCATGTTTGCAATCCGGTCACCTCTTTTTCGTCACCCCACGACAGGCCCGTCTCTTTCCAGGACATAAGCCGCGTGGGGGGTCTGGATCGAAACTCGGGGGCTGCGATCCAGTTCGGATCGCGTGGCTCGGTGATGTAAAACCACCCGGATTGCCACCCCTTTAGGGTCTCCACAAAAGAGCCCTCAAACCATAGGACGGTTGCCATCTTGCCCGCCATGGCGCCTCCGCACTCCGCCTGGCTGCCGCGCACCACCTTGGGCTTGACGTTGAAGGTCTTGAGCTAGAGGACGAAATGAGGGCGGACGCGGAGGAAAGCCTCGCACACGACGATAAACACTGAGATGTTGAGGATGAAGTTCGGGGCCAGATCGTGGAAATCCAGGCCGTAGTAGAACATGAGCCCCCGGACAAATGGGTGGAGTGGAAAACCCAGTCCGTGGAGGAAGTGGGGAAGAAATACTACCCTCTCATGGGGCCTTGGGGTGGGGAGAAGCTGCCCCTTTTCGGGAAGCCGGTGCGCGATGTCCTTAGACAAGTATCCGGCCTTCCTTAGCTTCTTGACTTGGCCCTCCGTAGCGGTGGAGACCATCCACTTGCCTCCCGCTCCGGACATTGCTGGAGAAGGTTGAGGTGGGAAGTGCGGGCTTGGGCGCTGGAGCTCGAGTGCACAGGAGATGGATAGGCAAAGGAGGAAAAAGGCGTAGGTAAAAAGGTGGATCCTTATCCCCTTATATGGGCGGATGCGGTTGTGCGTCCCCACCAGCCTAGTAAAACTCGCTTGCCTCCCAAGCGCCGTGATAAATGGCGCGGTTGGGTTACCCATGTCCATATTGATGAGAATCCCGTAAAGGGGTACACGATCTCTGCTTTGACAAGACATGCCAAGGAAACCGCCTCGCAAAACGTGCTGAGGTGGAAAAGTAAAAACGATTCGAGTAAAGGACTTGGCCATAGTGTGATGACGCACTGCGGAATACGTCAGCAGATTTGATTTGTGTTTATATCATTCTCTCTATGGCAATATGTGGAAACTTATTTTGCAGAGCCGGACACTACTCTTGGTGTCTACAATCTTCTATGAAGGACTTGAAGGAGGAACCCGCCTTGCAATGCCGAAGACAATCTGCGCGCCGGACTCGTCGTCATTGAAGCCTGGTTCAGGGGCTACTAAGGGAGTCCTGGATTAGGGGGTGTTCGGGTAGCCGGACTATACCTTCAGCCAGACTCCAGGACTATGAAGATACAAGATTGAAGACTTCGTCCCGTGTCTGGATGGGACTTTCCTTGGCGTGGAAGGCAAGCTTGGCGATGTGGATATTCAAGATCTCCTACCATTGTAACCGACTCTGTGTAACCCTAACCCTATCCGGTGTCTATATAAACCGGAGGGTTGTAGTCCGTAGGACATCAACTCCATATACAACAATCATACCATAGGCTAGCTTCTAGGGTTTAGCCTCCTTGATCTCGTGGTAGATCTACTCTTGTACTACCCATATCATCAATACTAATCAAGCAGGAGTAGGGTATTACCTCCATTGAGAGGGCCCGAACCTAGGTAAAAACATTGCGTCCCTTGTCTCCTGTTACCATCCGGCCTTGACGCACAGTTCGGGACCCCCTACCCGAGATCCGCCGGTTTTGACACCGACAAAGAGCTTGAAGATGCTTTTCGGGCAAATTTTCAAGGGACCTATGTCCGACCACCGGATGCAGACGATTTAAGTCATATAACTCAACAGCCCGGAGAGTCAGCCCGAAAGCTTTGGAACAGGTTCCTCACTAAGAAGAACCAAATAGTCGACTGTCCGGACGCCGAAGCATTAACATCTTTCAAGCATAGCATTCGAGACGAATGGCTCGCCAGACACCTCGGCCAAGAAAAGCCGAGAACAATGGCAGCATTAACAAGCCTAATGACCCGCTTTTGCACGGGCGAGGACAACTGGTTAGCCCGATGCAGCACCAGCAACCCAAGTACATGCGAAGTCAGGGATAGAAACGGGAAATCACGACGCAGCACAAACAAGCGCCGGAATAAAGAAGACAGCCCGAAGAGCATGGCGGTAAACACCGGATTCAGAAGCTCTCGGCCAGGTCAGCAAAAGCCGCCCTCTAAAGGCAACAGAGACGAACTGTCCAGCCTAAAAAAGATTCTGGACCAAATATGTCAGATCCATAGTACCCCCAATAAACCTGTAAATCATACCCATAGAGAATGTTGGGTCTTCAAGCAGTCCGGCAAGCTCAATCCCGAACATAAGGGGCAGAATACACCAAGCGAAGACGAGGACGAGCCTCGCAAGCAAAGCACTGGGGAATAGAAGAAATTCCCACCAGAAGTCAAAACAGTCAACGTGTTACACGTGATAAAGGGGAGAAACAAAGCGGCACTCCCAGAGACACATGCCCTAGGGCCTACCACCACGGAGTCCTGCCACTGGTCGTCCCAACCGATCACTTTTGATCACCAGGATTACTCAGCAAGTGCCCGGCGTGCAGGATGGGCTGCCTTGGTATTAGACCCAATAATTGACGGACACCACTTCACACGAGTCCTGATGGACGGTGGCAGCAGTTTAAACCTGATATATCAGGACACAGTCCGCAACATGGGGATAGACCCAGCAAAAATTAGCCATAGCAATACTACCTTTAAAGGAGTAACGCCAGGCCCAGAAGCCCATTGCACGGGCTCCATGCTACTAGAGGTTATATTCGGCTTCCCTGATAACTTCCGCAGCGAAAATTTAACCTTCCACATCGCTCCGTTCCAAAGTGGCTATCAAGCACTACTCGGACGGGAAGCTTTTGCTCGCTTTAATGCAATACCGCATTACGCTTCCCTCATGCTTAAGATGCCCGGTCCACGCGGCATCATTACAGTAAATGGAGATATTGAGCGCTCCTTCCGTGCGGAAGACCGTGCGGTTGCCTTGGCAGCCACACACTAAACGGCCTCACTAACTAAAGCATCTGACAGGTCGTTAAGACCACGGACACGGTTGGACGAGTCCCGTACAACTATATGTAATTGATACAGGTTTGATGGCCATACCCCTATCACAATACAAGGGGCTCAACGTGCGCGCACAAGTGGCAATCAGGCTCAACTCCACTCATTTTGAACTATATATTGTTTATCTAGTATAACTTACCTCTTGCACGACAACTTTTCAATTAAGTTCCTCTCTTTTTTAGATAACCATCGTGCTACACCCGTCCAGAATACGGCACAACGGAGACACAGGCGCAGACGTGCAGCAGGGACCCGTTCCAAGATTCTTTTTAGATTAAGACCCTGCGTAAACCTTTTTTTACTGTCTCTTGTTGATACACATCCCTCGGATTCTCAGTACAATTGAGAAGGATGCTGACGTCTTGGAATGTGGCCACGTCAGAATATTGCACGTACCTGGACACCAGGGGCTTATTACAAAGGGCACTGTTTAGGCCCGGTTTACACCATAAAGACCGAATACCTTAGGGAGTGTTCGGCGTCGCGAGTTTGGCCTTATATGCATCAGCTCCGAATCATGTCTTTGGTCAAATGTTGGGTTTGCCCGGCTCCTGTGTTTTTCTCCCTTACGTTCCGCTCTATCGGCTAAGGCGGCACCAGGAGAACTACTATGATTGTGCCCTGGTTCATCCGGACGAGCACCTCAGTAGAGAAAGCCGAAAACTGACTGTCATGATATAGCGTGAGACTGGTCAACCACTCGATGACCTATCAGAATCTTCGGGATTCCTCCGCTTTAACGAAGGGCCGCTTCCGGACCAGGCACGTATGCACCCCGAATTCGGATGAGTGCGGAGCCACCAGGGGCTATATAGTAGCCCCATTGTCAAACTCCTATGGATAAGTGAAAGTGTTAAAGCATTATAGTCTGGTTGCCTAGTTCGCTGCGCTATCACCTCCTTGATGGACCAAGACGTTGGGTCAAGTGTGAACATGCATCTTCTGCGAACACCCCCGCATTATATGCGTGGGGGCTGAAGCCGACAACTGCAATCTTTCAGGTTATATACATATATACATAAACGGCCGCACATGAGGCATCATAATACTTTCGGGCAAAAGTATAAATACAGCCTTGATAAACTTAATAAAACATTGTTTTTACAATGGGAATACATGTCATTTAAACATAATATTCTTCAAGCACCAGGCCTCTATTGAACGAGCGCCTTCAAGAACTTCTTCAAAATAGTGCTCGGCAGCCACTCGGCCTATGGCCGAACCCTGCGCCGCGACATTGGTGGCATCCATCTCCGCCCAGTATGTTTTGACACGGGCAAGGGCCATCCGCAAGCCTTCTATGCATGCCGACCTCTTCATCGCATTAATGCGCAGCACCGCACCAAGGAACTGCTGCACCAAACTAAAATAGCTATTCGGCTTTGGCCTTTCCGGCCACAGGTGATCCACTACAGACCTCATGGCGAGTCCGGACAATCTATTCAGCTCGGCCCATTCGGCAAGCCGGTCAGTCAATGGAAGCGGACGCTCTGGAACATTAAATTGTGACCAGAATAGCTTGTCCACTTCATGATCTGTTTGATCTCGGAAGTATTCGGCCGCAGCGACATCACTCGCCGCCAAGTCCATATATGCGTCTGCCGAACTCCACAGCCAGTCCAGAGGGGCATACTGAGGATCTCCAAACTTCCTCCGTAGCATGAAGGGTTTCCCAGCCGCGATATCCCCGGCTTGACGCAGCTCCTCCTTCTTCGCTCTCATCGCACAGCGGGTGTCTTTGGTTGCCATCGTGGCCTTCTCCAGGTCCGCCGCCTTCGCCCGGTTTTCCTCTTCAAGAAGCTGGCAACGGTCGGCAGTGTCTTTTAACTTTATAGCCATCTCGGCCATTTTCTCTTTGCTCTCGCAATGCGCGGCCTTTTCGGCTCTTAACTCTTCGGCCGCCTTAAAAGCGGCCGCATTACTACTCCTTGCTTGCTCCTTGGCTCGGGCAAGCTCCGCCCGAAGGGTCTCCACGATGGCAGCTCCATCGGCAATCACAACATATTAAAGATACTGGCATCACGCTGCTCTTACTATGTGACATTCACCAGAAAAATCACCTGCCCTGTGCCTCGCCGAGCCGCTTGTTAACAAGCTCGATGTCGGCACCCGCCACATCCAGTTGCCGCTTTAGTTCGGCAAACCCATCAGTCCGGCTAGCCACTGGAGCTTCAACCACTTGCACATAAAGGCGGTCTGGTTATTACCTGGGACTACGATCCTCTGTTTGCCGCCGTTCTCGACGACAACCAAAGTCTCAGGGGCTACTATCTACATAGGGCACACCTAAAAATGTGCAGTACTATCACACATGTATATCATTTCACGTACCTCAAAGCCCGTTAGTAGACTCATAAAGGCTTCATGCAACCCGCTTTCGGCGGACGAAATCCTTTCCATCACCGTACCCATCAACGTACGGTGCTCTTCCGAGATAGTCGCCCGCTCTAGCAGATCCCTCAGTACGTCCGACCGCACACCAAACGGTGCCGGACTCCTTCGGTTGCTCTCTTCAAGAGCTGGATACTGGGGACTTCGAGTGACCATAGGATTATCTTCTGGCCTCGCCGGATCCGGAGAGACCCTCCGTGACGACACTTCAAGGTCGCCCGCTTCTTGAACTGGGGAGTCCGTGGGAGGCGTTTCGCTCTCCATCATCTCCGGAAGAAGATCCCCTGAAGACGAGCTCTGTTGAGAAGGGCTAAGATCCGAACTGCAAGATAAACGCTTCAGTCATTTTCCTCAGAAGTAAGGTAAGTTATCTTCACTATTAAGTATTTTGTGATTACTTACAGCTCGTTAGAGGGCTGATCCCCACGTGGATATTGTGCGGCAAGAGCACCCTCCGAGGCAGGACCCTCTGGTGGAAATTTCTTCTCCCGTTTGGAAACCTTGGTTTCCGGACCTTCAAAGGTAGTCCTCTTCCTCCCTCGGGGCAAGAGAATGTCAGATTCTTCCCCTTGGTTATCCTCCCTCACGGAGGCGCTCATTCCCTCGGTTGGAACAGGTAGCGGTGGAGGCTCGCTTTCGCCCTCTTTATTCCCCCCTTCATCTTCCTTTGAGTGCACCGGGAGAGGTGCTGGCTCGAGCATCTTTTCCAGCACCGGATTGTCCAAGCCTTCAGGAAGGGGGGCCGAACACCGGATCATCTTCGCCTTTGTTATCCAGTCCTGGTCAAAGAGCGATTCTTCAGAATGATGTCATGATAAATAAAAAGACGGTGTGTTCAGCTAGGGGATTACTTACTTGGGCCGCGGTGCGGTTGCTGCTCAGGCCCACGTCCTCGGTAGTGTCCAGACACTCTATTTGGGGTCCGAAGAACGATTTGTACATCTCCTTGTGCGTCAGGCCGAGGAAATTCTGAATAGTGTGCGGTCCTTCCGGGTTGAACTCCCACATGCGGAGGGGCCGACGTTTGCAAGGCTGGACTCGATGAACCAACATGACTTGCATTACCATAACCAGACTGAAATCTCCCTCGAAGAGATCTTGGATACAGCTCTGCAGTATTGGCACGTCCTTGGCTGGACCCTAGCTCAGCCCCCTGCTGATCCATGACATTAGTTGTGGTGGAGGGCCCGAGCGAAAGGTGGGGGGAAGCTACCCACTTGGCACTTCTGGGAGCTGTGACGTAAAACCACTCCCGTTGCCATAGTCCGGACACTTATGGAAAGGAACCCTTTGGCCATGGAGCACCAGCGATCTTGCTTATTAATGCGCCTCCACACGCTGCGTGCTGCCCCTCGACCATCTTCGGCTTCACATCAAAGGTCTTGAGCCACAGGCCGAAGTGAGGGGTAATGTGGAGGAAGGCCTCACATACGATGATAAATGTCGAGATGTGAAGAAGGGAATCCGGGGCCAGATCGTGAAAATCTAGCCCGTAATAGAACATCAAACCCCTAACGAAGGGATCTAAAGTGAGGCCTAGTCCTCGTAGGAAGTGGGAGATGAACACGGCGTTCTCGTTGGGTTCGGGAGTAGGGACGACCTGCCCTCGGGCAGGCAGCCGATGCGAAACTTCGGCGGTCAGGTATCTGGCCTCCCTCAACTTCTTGATGTCCTCTTCCGTGATGGAGGAGGGCATCCACCGGCCCTAAAGGCTGGATCCGGACATGATTGAAAGTCCGAAGCAGCTGACTTGGGCTTTGGGTGTTAGAACTCGAGGCGGGGGAAGGATTCGATTGAGCACGGGAGGGAAAAAGTAAAAGCCTTGTCCCTTTATAAAGAGGGTGAATATCAAGCGTCCTCCTCGTGGCCGTTTGGGACTTGCCTAAATTCTAGGAGTCCTAGGCGCGATTGGGTTACCCACGTCCGTATTTATGAGAATCCCGTAATAAGGGGAACACGATCTCTGCTTCGACAAGACGTGTCAAGAAACCGCCTTGCGTTATGTGCGGGGCTGGTTAAAGAGAAACAGATCGAATAATTACCGGGCCATGGCGTGATGTCATACAGCCAAAATGTGTCAGCAGATTAGATTTGTTGAAATATTATTCTCTCTACGGTGGTATGTGGAACTTATTTCGCAGGGTCGGACACTATCCTTGTATTCAAATTCTTACGTGGTGTATTCGGGAGAGGAACCCGCCTTGCAATGCCGAAGACAACACTGCGCGCTGGACTCATCATCATTGAAGCTTGGTTCAGGGGCTACTGAGGGAGTCCTGGATTAGGGGGTCTCCGGACAGCCGGACTATATCCTTTGGCCGGATTGTTGGACTATGAAGACACAAGATTGAAGACTTCGTCCCGTGTACGGATGGGACTCTACTTGGCATGGAAGGCAAGCTAGGTAGTACAGATATGTATATCTCCTCCTTTGTAACCGACCTTGTGTAACCCTAGCCCCCTCCGGTGTCTATATAAACCGGAGGGTTTTAGTCCATAGGACAACATACAATCATACCATAGGCTAGCTTCTAGGGTTTAGCCTCTCCGGTCTCGTGGTAGATCAACTCTTGTACTACTCATATCATCAAGAATAAATCAAGCAGGACATAGGGTCTTACCTCCATCGAGAGGGCCCGAAACCTGGGTAAAACATCGTGTCCCCTGCCTCCTATTACCACCCGCCTTAGACGCACAGTTCGGGACCCCTACCCGAGATCCGCCGGTTTTGACACCGACACACATCCTCACAAATACCGATAGGTACGACAGTTGATTTGCCAGCCATTTGCAAAGATATTTCAGTAGGTGTGAGTTTATTAAAATCAAGTTTTTTATATAAAGAGAAAGGCATAACACTAACACCAGCTCCCAAATCACACAAAGCAGTTTTCACATAATTTCTTTTGATGGAGCAATGTATAGTTGGTATTCTCGGATCTCCAAGTTTTTTAGGTACTCCATCTTTAAAAGTATAATTAGAAAGCATGGTGGATATTTTCAGCTTCCAGTATTTTTCTCTTATTGGTGATGATGTCTTTCATGTACTTTGCATAAGGAGCCATTTTTAAGATATCAGTCAAGTGAGTACGCAAAAAGACTGGCCTCAGCATTTCAGCAAAGCGTTCAAATTCTTCATCATCTTTCTTTTTAGTTGACTTAGGTGGAAAGGGCATAGGTTTTTGAACCCATGGTTCTCTTTCCTTACTGTGTTTTCTAGCAAAAAAGTCGCTTTTATCATATCTTTTATTCTTGGGTTGTGGGTTATCAAGATCAACTGCTGGTTCTATCTCAACATCATTGTCTCGTTCTCTATTATTTGTTTGAGCTTCTTCATGAACCTCATCATTATCTTTTTCATTATCAGAAGGTGAGTGTTCACTACTAGATTGAGTTTTCGCATCAGAGATAGAAACTTCATTATTATTATCAGGAGGTTTTTCTACTTCAGGTTCACTAGCGACATGCAAAGTCATATCATTTTTCTAATTCTTTTTCTTTTTATAAGGACTATGTGCATGAGTGTTAACCCTTTGAGAGTCTTGTTCAATTCTTTTTGGGTGTCCCTCAGGATAAAGTGGTTCCTGAGTCATCCTACCTCCTCTAGTCATTACTCTAACAGCATGATCATTGATATTATTCTTCATCTCATCTAGCAACTCTCTTTGAGATTTAGCAACTTGTTCTAACTAAGTTTGAACCATAGAAGCATGCTGCCCCACACCTCTATCATCCTTTGAGATTCTAAATAACAAGTGACTCAAGCGAGCAATCATATCAGAATTGTATTTCAATTGTTTCATAACATTTGCATTGAAGTGATCTTGCTTTCTAATGTAATTTTCAAACTCATAAAGGCATTGGACAGGGTACATATTGTGAGGATTATCAATATCATTGAATTTCATTAGAGAATTTGCCTCTACCACCTTAATTAGGTGGTGGTGGTATATCAAGCCCATGTATTTCTTCAATAGGAGGTAAATTTTTGACATCCTCGGCCTTAATACTTTTTTCCTTCATAGATTTATGTGCTTCTTGCATATCTTCAGGACTGAGATATAAGATACCCCTCTTCTTCGGAGTGGGTTTAGGTGGTGGTTCAGGAAGAGTCCAATCATCATAATTTTTCAATATGTTATTCAATAATTCTTTAGCTTGCCCAATAGTTCGTTCTGTGAAAACACAACCAGCACAACTATCTAGGAAATCCCTAGAAGCATCAGTTAGTCCATTATATAAGATATCGAGTATTTCATTTTTCTTAAGAGGATCATCCAGCAAAGCATTAACCAATTAGAGAAGCCTCCCCCAAGCTTATGGGAGACTCTCTTCTTCAATTTGCACAAAGTTAAATATTTCCTGTAAGGCAACTTGTTTCTTGTGGGCAGGGAAATATTTTTCAGAGAAGTAATAAATCATGTCCTGGGGACTACACACACAACCAGGAGCAAGAGTATTGTAACAATCTTTAGCGTCACCCTTTAATGAGAACATAAATAATTTGAGAATATAATAATAGCGAATTTTCTCATCATGAGAAAAAAGGGTGGCCATGTCATTCAACTTAGTAAGATGTGCCACAACAGTTTCCGTTTCATAACCATGGAAAGGATCAGATTCAACCAAAGTAATCAACTCTGGATCGACAGAGAATTCATAATCCTTATCGTTAACAAAGATAGGTGAAGTAGCAAACTGAGGATCACATTTCATTTTAGCATTCAAAGTCTTTTCTTTATACTTGCATAATAATTTTTCTAGATCATCTCTATCCTTACAAGCAAGAATGTCACTAGTTGTCTCCTCATTCATAACATAACCTTCCGGTACCTTAGGCAATTCATATCTAGGGGGACTAGTTCTAATAGGTGTTTCAAGATTTTCAGTTTCAAGCTCTTCATCACTTTCAGCATTCTCAAAAGCTTTAGTTCTAGCAAGTTGTTCATCAAGAAATTCACCTAGTGGCATGATGACCCACAAGTATATGGGATCAATTGTAGCTCTTTTCGATAAGTAGGAGTGTCGAACCCAACGAGGAGCAGAAGGAAATGACAAGTGGTTTTCTGCAAGGTAATGTCTTCCAGTGCTGAAATTGAAAGTAGCAGAGTAGTTTGATAGCAAGATAATTTGTAATGAGCAAGTAACGATAGTAGTAACAAAAGTGCAGCATGGTAGCCCAATCCTTTTGAGGCAAAGGACATGCCAAAACGGTCTCTTATGATAAGCAAAGCGTTCTTGAGGGTACACGGGAATTTCATCTAGTCACTTTCACCATGTTGGTTCGATTTGTGTTCACTACTTTGATAATTTGATATGTAGGTGGATCGGTGCTTAGGTGTTGTTATTACTTGAACAAACCCCCTACTTATGATCAACCCTCCCGCAAGCATCTGCAACTATGAGAAAAGTATTAAGAACAAATTCTAATCGAGCATTAAACTTTTGGATCCAATTGGTCCCTTACGGAATAGCGCATAAACTGGGTTTTAAGATTCTGTCACTCTCGGAACCCATCATCTAATTGCTACTCGACAATGCATTACCTTAGGCCCAAATATGGTGAAGTGTCATGTAGTCGACGTTCACATGAGACCACTAAGGGAATCACAACATACATACTATCAAAATATCGAACACATATCAAGTTCACATGATTACTTGCAACATGATTTCTCCTGCGACCTCAAGAACAAAAGTAACTACTCACAAATGATAATCATGCTCAAGATCAGAGGGGTATTAAATAGCATATTGGATCTGAACATATAATCTTCCACCAAATAAACCATATAGTAATCAACTACAAGATGTAATCAACATTACTAGTCACCCACAAGCACCAATCTATAGTTCGGTAACAAGATTGAACACAAGAGATGAACTAGGGTTTGAGATGAGATGGTGCTGTTGAAGATGTTGATGGAGATTGCCCTCCCCAAGATGGGAGAGTTGTTGGTGATGACAATGACAATGATTTCCCCCTACAGGAGGGAAGTTCCCCCGGCGGAATTGCTCAGCCGGAGGGAAAAAGTGCTCCTGCCCAAGTTCCGCCTCGAGACGGCGGCGCTCCATCCCGAAAGTCCTTTCCTTCTTTTTTTTCTAGGTCAAAATGACTTATATACCAGAAGATGGGCACCAGAGGTGGGCCTGGGTGAGCACAACCCACCAGGGCGTGCCTGGGCTCCCTGGCGTGCCCAGGTGGGTTGTGCCCACCTGGTGGGCCTCCTCTAGTACTTATTTGCTCCAATATTCACCATACATTCCATAAAAGTTCTCCATGAAGTTTCAGCCTGTTAGGAGTTGTGCAAAATAGGTAGCCTAATGTAGCTTTTCCAGGTCCAGATTTCCAGCTACCGGAATTCTCCCTCTTTGTGTGTACCTTGCAAATTATGAGAGAAAATGCATTAGAATTACTCCAAAAAGCATTATTATGTATAAAAACATCATAAATAATAGTAGGAAAACATGATGCAAAATGGACGTATCAACTCCCCCAAGCTTAGACCTCGCTTGTCCTCAAGCGAAAACCGAAATCGAAAAACATGTCCACATGCTTAGAGAGAGAGAGGTGTCGATAAAAACAAAATATGGGCATAGAATCATCATGTTCATTATTATAACAGCAACAAACTTAAACATATGACTCTTATCATAGAACTTTTATCATAGACTTCTTATGAATAAGTGACAGTTGCACACAATCGGAGTATAAAGCAAAAACTCTGTTAGAAACCAACAAACTATGTTCTCAGTCAACTTTGCAACTACAATTCATCATCTTTTCAGGAAGGGTCACGTATCGGAGCCTTTAGGCAAGTCCACATACTCAACCATCATATATTCTTCTATGACGGCTAACACTCACCGCATACACATGAGCAAAACGTTTCAACCAGACACATAGAAAGATAGGGGCTTATAGTTTTGCCTCCCAACGTATTCACCTCAAGGGTGATGTCAACAGTCTATCCCTAATAATAAAGCACGGATTGACTCCGTGGGTTCACCGTCACAATACGCTTTCTTCTAATGTTATAATACGCTTTTAGGATTTGTATAGACAAAATCGTAATATAAACAAGGTGGTACTAATCTTATGTTGCATGATCGTTTAAAAAAATATCGTACTTTGACAGTGGCTGGCTTCTTCGCTCGATCTGTTTCCGGCACATCCTCGGCTGGGCCTGTCTAGACCCATGGGTGGGCCTACGCCCACACACAAAAGACAGCCCATCAATCCTAACGCTGGTGCCGTGTGCTGCTCCTATACGGTGCAATCATCATGTTGGATTAGTACCAGATTAGGCTAGCTTATGTGCTATATATACTACTATGTGTATTTTTTAAAATAAAAATACCCTGGCCTCTTCATCAAACGATGCACACAATCATATTTATTACATTATTCAACAAAGTAGTACAAGAATGAATTCATTAATTAACACCAAGCCATCATCCGGACGAACTACGTCACTACACCTACTAACTTGATGATGTGCCCCGACCATGCATGAATGCACACCATCTAATCCGGTAGTCTCACCAAGCTGCCCCACGGCAAGCCGAGATCACCAACCGGTCTAGCAGATCCACACCGTGCATTGGATGCGCACGCTCCAGATCCGCCGCCGCCATTTTCCGTCCTCCCAACTTCTAGAGAGATTCATGCATTGACCTTGTCATGTACAACTACCGTCGACGCCACCATGACGCTAGACATCGCCTCACCCTGAGCGCGTCCATCAACATATGTCCAACGTTGAGACCCCGCTGCACCACACCGCCGAGATCCACCGTCGTTGATGCGGTAGATGCCACACCACACCAACTCCGACATCGGGAACTATCCATGCTCACCGCACACACCCTCCATCTAATGCCCAAGATGGAACCTCCAAGAAGGTGATGACGCCATGGCGCCGCCGCCGCTCATTCATGGGGAGCTAGGGAGTAGGGAGGATCGGAGTTTACCTCACCGTTGCCACCAAGAAAGGGAATAACGCCCAGAGTGCCATCGACGATGTGGCCGCCACTGTCGGCCAGAAGTTTCCCCTAGACAAGCTTCCACCCCGACCAACCAGGCAAACCACCAACACCTCCGAGCACGGACGCCGGAGATCTGGAGCAGCCGATGAAGAGAACCGCATGTTATGATAGTCCGCCTCAGATCTGACGAGAGGGGCACCGGGAACCACCTCACGCCACGACCGTCGTCCACTGGGACCTTCTGCCCAAGCAGCCAAGGAAATCTGGCCGACCGATCTGACAAACGCCCACCACCGGCAGACTCCGTGGGTTCACCGTCACAGTACGCTTTCTTCTCGTGTCATAATACGCTTTTACGAATCACAATATAAACGAGGTGGTACTAATCTTCCAAGCACGCAATTAATCCAGATTTTCGTTGTCCGTCGTCTGAGACGGACCACATTATTTTCCACTGGCCCAGCTTGGCCCATCTAAGCTGGTAAATGATGCAAAAATAGCGGAGGTACTTGGAGTCGAACTCAGGTTCTCCCGCTCAGCGTAAAAAGCTGCGACCAGTTGACGTAGCCCATGTTTGTGTGTTCTATGTAAGAGGGTTCGTCGAATTATGAATAATCCCACCTCGGCCGTCTACAGGGTTCGTCCAATTATGAATAGTCCCACCTCAGCCCTCTACATCCAACCATACCAGTTTATATACATGCAAAATTTGCACATATCCAGAAATTGGCTGCTGGATGATTACCACCTAAGTGGTGAGATAACGGATGTGGGATGTAGGCAGAGATTGCCATGGAGTCCACAAGAGAAACAAATCGATGCTATACATAAAAACCAGGCCAATTAAGATTAAGACGACGACATGCTGCACGTCGGCGGGAAACAAAAGGCCCTCATGATGATGGGGCTGGTCCTCTGATGACCTGATATCCCAAATATTAATAGAGTCTTCAGATATCCTCAATGAATTGCTATGCTGGAATAACAAAGAACTAGAAATTTATTTATTTACTTTGCACCTATTGCAAGGTTCTTGGCACATGTTTCTATAAATAGGGTGGAGGCAATTTATACATAATTCATCTTTCATGTTGAGTAAGGATTTTTGACTGTCGACATCGAGCCAAAATTATGCAGAAGTTGAAAATGTGCATACGGATATAGTTCTCTCGATTGGTTTGCTTGCGGCTGCAATTATTATTCTACATGTTAGATTGCTTGTTGCTATTACTTCATATTTATTGATATTGCCCTTTTTCTCTTTTAGTTTTAAATTTTAAGAATGAACAAATAATGTAAAGAATGAACTAACAATCAAAACTTAGTTGTTCAGACAGCTCAATTTACTTGAAATCATAACCCATATCCTGACCAAATGAACTATCCTTTTTTTCATTATCAGGGACTATCGTTCAACGACATGGTTCCTTGATCAGGCAGATTAATAGAAATAATAAATATTGTTTTTCACGTTGCAATGCACGGGCATTTGTCTAATCTATATCTATATCTATATATATACCTACTATTAAAGGGTGGTGATATTTTTGGTTTCGTCCCGCTTAGTTGGTCCTACATTACGTATTTTCTTTGGTTTTCGTCCATGACGTGTCATTCGTATATGGTCTCCTGCCTGGTTCCTACAAGGTGGGATTATTCGACACTATAGCGGCCGTTGCACCCTGCCTACTCCAAGATTTGAGAAAAAGTCCAGCCCAAGCAAAAGCCCATTGTAGAAAAAGGTTTGCGTTGCTGATCAGTACATAGCTAGCCTCAAGATCGCTGGTCCAGGAGTAGAGGATCGTCGAAGGAAGATGTGCGGTAACGCATCGCTTTATAGGGGGGTTGTTTGTGGTATCGATTGACAACTAGCCCGGAACCGTTTACGGAGGTAGCCGATTACAACGTGCACGTGCCAAACACATGTACGTTCTGCGGGGATACTTTTTTATCCCATTGCAACACACGAGTATATTTGCTATGAAATATGAAGAAACCTCAAATGATTTTTTTTGAAAATGTTTATAGTTTTTAATTTGGTGTGTAATATCTAAAGTCATGACAAAAAATATTACCTACTAATTTGAGGTGTGTGGTATTTTTTTCTCCCGTTGCAACGCACGGGCTCTTTTGCTAGTAATAACTCATGTTACACATATTCAACTGGACATATGTGCCTAGATCTTT
The DNA here is from genome assembly GCF_003073215.2 of Triticum urartu. Classification (NCBI taxonomy): domain Eukaryota; kingdom Viridiplantae; phylum Streptophyta; class Magnoliopsida; order Poales; family Poaceae; genus Triticum; species Triticum urartu. Next base: position 478,866,165 of record NC_053022.1, read on the forward strand.
CCTCACCACATGATGCTTGCCAAAGGAGAAAATAAGAAGGGATAGAGAGAAAACTTTGACTCTTTGCATAAAAGTAAATACATAGAAGTAAAAGATAGGCCCTTCGCAGAGGGAAGCAGAGATTGCCATGTGCTTATTTGTTTGTATTCTCAACCCCTTAGTGCAAAAGAACGTCAAGTTGTATTGCCCCTTGTGATAGCGACCTTTATTATGCAGTCTGTCGCTTTTATTCTTCACCATCACAAGTTCGTACAACGCTCAATTTTCTCTTACACTAAATGATCTCACATTTTCAGAAGCAATTTTTATTGCCTTATTTCACCGATGACAACTTACTTGAGGGATCTTGCTCAATCCCTAGGTAGGTACGATGGACTCTTGAAAATTAGATTTGGGTTTAAGGGTTTTTGGATGCACAAGTAGTATCTCTACTTAGTGCGGAATTTTTGGGTAGCAAAGATAGGGGGCAAGCACCACATGTTAAACAATCTATGACAATATGACTTCTATGTGACTATGAACAAACATAAATCATTAAATTGTCTTCCTTGTCCAACGTCAACAATTTTGGCATATAATATTTTGATGGGGGCTCACAATCACAAAAGATTTATAGGATAGTATATTTATATGTGAATCTTCTCTTCCCTTATTAATTCTTTCATGAGTTTCATCATTGACTAATGTTATGTTTGTCAATCTCTAATAAAATTTCCTACTTATACTTTTCCTTATGTGGTTTCGTCACCTACCATAAGATCAGCGTATGATCCTTTTCATTTATTTTCCTTTCTTCTTATTTATTTCCTTTCTTTTTAGTACAATTTGAAAGTAAAAAAAGCAGAAACTCAAACTAAATTTTATTATATATCTCGCACACGATTACAGAGATAGATCACTAAGAAAACTCTCTAAAAGAAAGGATTGAACTTAACTTTTATTCATCTAAAGCAAAAGATCGAACTAAAATAAGTAAAGGCAAAAGATAGTGGGGATGATAAGATACCGGGGCACCTCCCCCAAGCTTGGCGGAAGCCAAGGTGAGTGGCCATACCCAATACTCAATTTTCTTTTGGTGATGAAGAAGAAGGTTGCGATGAAGTGATCCTGTCCTTAAGGATCAAGAGATTCTCCAATCGACGGATGATGCTCTGGACATGGATGATGTGATCTTGATGCAGGATATTTTCATGGGTGAGATACTTATTTTGCATACGAATCATTTCAATGATGCAAAAGGCTTCAATCTCAGTAGGAGTAAGAAGAGCATAGTAAGGTTTAAGGATATCTTCTTCTTCCTCCTCGGCTGGCAGTGCTTGCTCGAACATCGGGGGTTGATCTACAGTAGCCTCCTTGATCTCATCTCCCTTGACGGCGTCTACGTGCTCTTCTCTCTTCAGCTCGATCTTCATCAACCAAGCATCCTCTTCTACGTTGTTCGAGGAGGAAGAAGTCATGATGCCTGGCTTAATAGATCTGACCAAAAATAGCAAGAAAAGAGAACAACAGATTTCTCCGTGATACGGTGGTCAATAGGTTCAGTGGAGGTATAGGTATGCTTCCTGGAAGTTTCTTATTTTCCTAATTTTCTAAATATTCCAAAACTGACAAAAAATATTTTTGCGGATTTTTCGGAGTCCGTTTACTTACCGTATCACGTACCTCCTTATTTTCACGATTCTGGAGTGTTCCGAAAGGACTCTTTTATGTGTTCTTCCTATGTCAAAGTTTGGATAATATTACTTTCAACATTAATGGGCGTACCTGAGATATAATGTTTTATTCATTGCTCGTTAACAACCTTTGGGTGAGTACCTTCGGCTTTATTTATTTTGATGGCTCCAGAACGATAAACCTCCTCGATAATATAGGGTCCTTCCCATTTTGAGAGGAGTTTTCCTGCAAAGAATCTAAAATGAGAGTTGTACAAAAGAACATATTCTCCGACTTTAAACTCACGCTTTTGGATTCTTTTATCATGCCATCTTTTAACCTTTTCTTTAAATAACTTGGCATTTTCATGAGCTTGGGTTCTCCATTCATCTAATGAGCTAATATCAAATAACCTCTTTTCACCGCCAAGTTCGAAATCATAGTTGAGTTCTTTGATTTCCCAATATGCTTTATGTTCTAACTCAAGAGGCAAATGACAAGCTTTTCCATAAACCATTTTATAAGGAGACATACCCATAGGATTTTTATATGCTATTCTATAAGCCCAAAGTGCATCATCTAATTTCTTAGACCAATTCTTCCGGGACCTATTGACAGTCTTTTGCAAAGTTAATTTTATTTCTCTATTACTAAGTTCAACTTGACCACTAGAATGAGGATGATAAGGTGATGCAATTCTATGGTTAACATCATACTTGGCAAGCATTTTACGAAAAGCACCATGAATAAAGTTTGAACCACCATCAGTCATTAAATATCCAGGGACTCCAAACCTTGGGAAAATAACTTCCTTAAGCATTTTAATAGAGGTGTTGTGTGGTTGGAATAGCTTCTACCCATTTAGTAACATAATCAACAGCAACCAAAATATGTGTATACCCATTAGAAGGAAAAGGTCCCATGTAATCAAATCCCCAAACATCAAATGGTTCAACAACAAGTGAATAATTCATAGGCATTTCTTGGGGCTTACCAATATTACCTATTCTTTGACATTCATCACAAGATAAGACGAACTTACGGGCATCCTTGAAGAGAGTAGGCCAATAAAATCCAGATTGCAATACCTTGTGAGTAGTTCTTTCTCCAGCATGATGTCCTCCATATGCTTCGGAGTGACATTTCCATAGGATTTGTCCCTGTTCATGCTCAGGTACACAACGTCTAATAATACCATCTACTCCTTCTTTATAAAGACGTGGGTCATCCCAAAAGTAGTGTCTTAAATCATAGAAGAATTTTTTTCTTTTGTTGGTATGTGAAACTAGGTGGTAAATATTTAGCAACAATGTAATTAGCATAGTAAGCATACCAAGGAGTATTATGAGCAACATTTATTGCAGCTAACTTCTCATCAGGAAAACTATCTTCAATAGGTAGTGGGTCATCAAGCAGATTTTCAAGCCTAGGAAAATTATCAGCTACGGGGTTCTTAACTCCTTTTCTATTAGTGATATGTAAATAAAATTCTTGTAGCAAGAGAACCTATCGAATAAGTCTAGCTTTAGCACCTTTATTTTCCATAAGATATTTAATAGCAGCATGGTCGGTGTGAACAATTGCTTTTGAATCAACAATGTAGGATCTAAATTTATCACAAGCAAACACCACTGCTAAGAATTATTTTTCGGTAGTTGCATAATTTCGTTGAGCACTATCTAGAGTTTTACTAGCATAATGAATAACATTCAGTTTCTTATCAACTCTTTCTCCTAGAACAACACAAACATCATAATCACTAGCATCACACATAATTTCAAAAGGCAAGTTCCAATCTGGTGGTTGAAAAATAGGTGCAGAAATTAAGGCTTTCTTGAGTGTTTCGAAGGCTTCTAAACAATCATTATAAAAAACAGACAGAATTTTATTTTGCAAAAGATTCGTAAGAGGCCTAGAAATTTTAGAGAAGTCTTTGATAAATCTCCTATAGAAACCAACATGACCTAGGAAACTACGAATACCTTTGATATCTTTAGGACGTGGCATTTTCTCAATTGCACCAACCTTAGCTTTGTCCACTTCAATACCTCTTTCAGAAATTTTATGACCCAAGACAATGCCTTCATTAACCATAAAGTGACACTTCTCCCAATTCAAGACAAGACTTGTTTGTTTACATATCTGCAAAACTCGATCAAGATTGCTTGAACAATCATCAATAGATTTCCCATAAACAGAGAAGTCATCCATGAAAACCTCAACAATCTTTTCACAAAAGTCAGAGAATATAGCAGTCATACATCTTTGAAAGGTAGTAGGTGCATTGCATAAACCAAAAGGCATACGTCTATAAACATAAGTTCCAAAGGGATAAGTAAAAGTGGTCTTTTCTTGATCAGGTTGAGAAATAGGTATTTGCGAAAAACCAGAATATCCATCAAGGAAGAAAAAATGTGTGTGCTTATATAATCTTTTAGCATTTGATCAATAAAAGGCTGAGGGTGATGATCTTTTCTAGTTGCTTTGTTTAATTTTCTAAACTAAATTACCATTATATAACCTGTAACAATTCTTTGTGGAATAAGTTCATTCTTATCATTAGGAACAACAGTAATACCTCCTTTCTTAGGGACACAATGAACATGACTTACCCATCTACTATCAGCTATAGGATAAATTGTACCTGCTTCCAAAAGTTTTAAGATTTCTGTTATTACCACTTCCTTCATTTTTGGATTTAATAGACATTGGTGATCAACAATGGGTTTAGCATCATGTTCCATATTAATCTTGTGCTGACATAGAGTGGTACTAATGCCCTTCAAATCATCAAGAGTATATCCAATAGCAGCTCGGTGCTTCCTTAGAACTTTCAATAATCTTTCTTCTTCATGTTTTGAAAGGTTAGCACTAATAATAATAGGATATATCTTCTTTTCATAAAGATAAGCATATTTCAGAGTGTCTGGCACACAGGATCACCTTTAGGTGGAGGAGGACCTGCTAGTGTTTCAATAGGCAAATTGTGTTTAATTAGAGGACGTTGTTCAAAGAAAATTTGATCTATTTCATTTCTTTCATGCATATGTAAATCATTTTCATGGTCTAGCAAATATTGTTCTAAAGGATCAGTAGGTGGTACAACAATAGAAGCAAGACCAATTACTTCATCATCACTAGGCAATTCTTTTTCATGAAGCTTTCTACTAAACTTGGAAAAATTAAACTCATGAGATTCATCACCAAAACTAACATTGACAGTTTGTTTCTCAAAATCTATCTTAGCATTAACGATGTTCAAGAAAGGTCTACCAAAGATAATGGGACAAAAGTTATCTTGTGGGGAACCAAGAACAAGAAAATCAATAGGGTATTTTATTTTCCCACACAAGACTTCAATATCTCTAACAATCCCAAGTGGTGTGATGATATCTCTATTAGCAAGTTTAATAGTGGCATCTATTTCTTCTATTTCAGAGGGTGCTATGTCATCCATAATTTCTTGATAAAGGGTAAAGGGGATGACACTTACGCTAGCACCTATGTCACATAAACCATGATAACAGTGATCTTCTATTTTAACTGAGACAACATGCATGCCAACAACAGGTCTATGTTTATCTTCTTTATCAGGTTTAACAATTCTAGTAGCTTCATTACAGAAGTAAATAACATGCCCATCTATATTTTCTTCTAGGATATCCTTAACCATAACAACGCTAGGCTCTACTTTGATTTGTTCATCAGTTTTAGGTGTTCTAATATAGCTTTTGTTAACCACAGTTGAAACTTTAGCATGTTCCTTTATCCTAACATGGAAAGGTGGTTTCTCAATATAAGCAGTAGGAACAACTAGATCAACATTATAAAGTATAGTTTCTTCCTTAGCTAGTACCGGTTCTTTAATTTCTTATTTAATAGGTGGGTGATATTTAAACCACTTCTCTTTAGGGAGATCAACATGTGTAGCAAATGATTCACAAAAGGAGGCTACTATCTCAAAGTCAAGTCCATATTTAGAGCTAAACTTTTGAAAAGCATCGGTATTCATAAAAGATTTAACACAATCATACTTTAGCTTAATACCTGACTCTTTACCTTCGTCGAGTTCCCATTCTTCAAAGTTGCATTTAATTATTTCCAAAAGATCCCACCGGAATTCAATAGTCTTCTTTATAAAAGAACAACACAAGAAGTATCAAGCATGGATCGATCATTATGAGAAAGTCGAGCATAAAAAATATGGACAATAATTTCTCTTGAGAGATCATGATTGGGGCATGAATATAACATTGACTTAAGCCTCACCCAAACTAGAGAGATACTTTCTCCTTCACGAGGCCAAAAATTATATATGTAATTCTGATCACGATGAACTAGATGCATAGGATAAATTTTTTGGTGGAACTCCAATTTCAATCGATTCTAATCCCAAGATCCGATATCATCGCATAGCCTATACCATGCCAATGCTTTTCCTTTCAAACATAAAGGGAAAACTATAACACCCTCGATGCGACTATAGCTCCCACGTGTCGAGGCACGACTTAGAGACATAATCGCATTGAAGGCATATGTCGCAAGTTAGGCAATCTTCACAACATCCCATGTAATATGAATAATAAAGGGGAGAACATAGTTGGCTTACACTCGCCACGTCAATCAAGTACATAAATAACATTACATCATCCAAAACACTCATGGCCCGACTACGGCGCCAAAATAGAAGAAAACCCAACATGCGACAACGGTCCCAATCACCCCCAACTGGGCACCACTACTGATCATCGGGAAAGGAAACGTAGTATCATTGAGAGTCTTCGTCGAACTCCCACTTGAGCTCGTACTCGTTACCTGGAGCGGAATCACCTTGACCTGCATCTGGAGTTATAGTATCTGTGAGCCACAGGGACTCAACAATCTCACACCCTCGCGATCAAGACTATTTAAGCTTATAGGAAGGGTAAGGCAAATACATGTGGAGCTGCAGCAAGCGACTAGCATATATGGTGGCTATCTTATTCGCAAAAACTAGAGGAACAACCTGCGCAAGCATTACTCCAACACTGTGTCCACTTCCTGGACTCCGCCAAGAACAGGCCATCACGGTAACACACTCAGTTGATTCATTTTAATTAATTAAGGTTCAAGTTATCTACAACCGGACATTAACAAATTCCCATCTGCCCATAACCGCGGGCACGGCTTTCGAAAGTTCAAACCCTGCAGGGGAGTCCCAACTTAGCCCATGACAAGCTCTCACGGTCAACGAAGGAATAGACCTCCTCCCAAGACGTTCCGATTAGACTCGGTATCTCGGTAACTCAAGACACTTCGATAGGTTAAAACAAGACCAACAACACCGCCCGAATGCGCCGACAAATCCCGATAGGAGCTGCACATATCTCTTTCTCAGGGCACACTCAGATGAGCGCTCCATACAACTAAAACCAAACCTCGAGTTTCCCCGAGGGGGCGCTGCACAGGACTCTAGTTTGGACCAACACTCAGAGGAGCACTGGCCCGGGGGGGGGGGGGTTTAAAATAAGATGACACGCGGGCTCCGGAAACCCGAGGGAAAAAGAGGCTAGGTGGCAAATGGTAAGACCAAGGTTGGGCATTGCTGGAAAAGCTTTAAACAAGGCGAACTATCAAGGGGTTCCCATTATAACCCAACCGCATAAGGAACGCAAAATCCGGGAACATAACACCGATATGACGGAAACTAGGGCGGCAAGAGTGGAACAAAACACTAGGCGAGAGGCCGAGCCTTCCACCCTTCACCAAGTATATAGATGTATTAAGATAACATGGCAATATAATGATATCCCAACAAGTAAATAAAAGATGTTCCAACAAGGAACGGCCTCCAATCTTCACCTGCAACTAGCAACGCTATAAGAGGGGCTGAGCAAAGCGGTAACATAGCCAATCAACGGTTTGCTTGGACAATGGTGGGTTAGAGGTTTGACATGGCAATTTGGGAGGCTGACAAGCAAAAGGTAGGCATCGTAGCATTGGCATAGCAAAAGAGCGAGCAAACTAGCATAGCAAAGATAGTAGTGATTTCGAGGGTATGATCATCTTGCCTGCACACTTATCAGAGTTGACAGGATCCTCAAAAGCAAACTCAACGGGCTCATCGTTAGCGAACTCGTCTCCCGGATCTACCCAAACAATACAAACAAGCAACAAGGATACAATCAACCACGTGCAAGGATCAAGCGATACGATGCAATGATGATATGCTATGCGGGATGCGATGCGGGATGCAAAATGTAAGATATGACAGGAAACGAATGAACCTGGCCTCAACTTGGAATTCCAAGTGTTCCACTGGAAAGATGAGATGAAATTGCTTGAAAACGATATAAAGATCATCGGAATCGGAGTTACGATTTGGAAATGGCAAGCGTTTTAAGAATAACACCGGCCTGCGATTTACAACAAGTAGGCATCTAAATGCAATGAGATGAACATGCTACAACACCCAAACATGACAACAAAAAATATGGCAGGGATGCACACAAGATGCTTAACAAAAGTCTAGCACTGAGCTACGGCCAAATCATCCATTAGGAGGTTCAAACAAGCATGGCAAAAACGCAAATGCAAAACAGATTTCAGACTTAGTGAAATTAACACTTGTCTGAAATCTCAGATCACGATGCCCTCTTCGGAGTAGCAAAACAACATGATACATGACCTGATTAAGACAAGTAAGAACATGGTATGGAGCTACTCAACAAGCTTAACAGAAGACCCAAAGTGACCTGGGGCCAAAAGGGTTCACAAAATATACTAACGGGTACACGAACATAGCTAAAACACAATCAGTTTTCAGACTTGGTGAAAACTGAGACATGCTGAAATATAACTCACGAAGGCATGTAAACAAGGTCGATGCACTCACTACGGTGCAAGTCATGGCAAGGCAAGCATACATCCATTAAGAAGGCACAAAATTCTAGCTAGACATGGCAATAACAATGGCATAGCATGCACGGATCAACTACAATAACATCGGCAAAATCGCAAACAAGTTGACGATCTGCCCAGATTCACAACGAAGCAAAAGTAGAGCTCGATTGGCTCAAGCTAGGGTGCTCCATAATTGCAAACAAAGACATGGATGGATAGAGCATAACATGATTAACAAAACTCCTTTACTGATCATCCTCAAAAGAGGCACGGATCACTAGGAATCAAGCTGAACATATGGCATCATGAACTAAATAATCCCAGACTTAGTGAAAACTACTAAGTCCCTGAAAACTGATTTACCGGGTGCCTCACTTTGCAAGCTTGCACAAGTCCACACACACATCCTAAAAATGCATGGGTTGCACCTCTGGAAAGAAGACAAAATCTTTAACAAAACATATGAAGGACTCACAGGCATATCATGCACACAATAATTATGACAAAAATGACAAAAGTCTAAGATGAACTAGCAGATCTGACAATTAACTCACGAAGCCTCCTTCTAACAGCATTTCGGGCATCAAGATGAGCTCAAATGAAAATTATGCAATGGAATGAAATGATGTACTCATCGTGACGAACATTTTGATATGCTATATGCCCAAATCGGAGCTACGAATGTAAAGTTACGGAGCCTCGAACAGGGGCACTTGGACTAAAATTCTGAGGACTTGGTGAAAAAAAACTACCCAGATCTGGATCTAGGGTTTCGGATCACTGTAGCAACCGGGTCGGGGCGCGCCTCCCGAGGCGACTCCGGCGAAGACGAGGACGGCGGCCGGCGGGGGCGACGTCCGGTGGCCGGGGCGGTGGCGCCGGGGGCCGCGGTGGCCGGAGCCGGGGCCGACTGCGGGCCGGGCGACGCCGGTGAGCTCCGCGGCGGCTTGGGGCGGCGACGGCGGCCCGGCGACGAGGGCGGCGAAGGGCGGCGTTGGGAGCCGGGCGGCGGCGGCGATGGCGGCGATGGCGGCTCCGTCCGCCAGAGGTGGAAGAGGCGGCGGGGATGGCAGCGAAGGGCGGCGGCACGTGGATGGGCTCGCGGGGGCCCCTCCTGGGCCTCCCGGGCCGGCGGCGGGTGAGGGACGCGGCGGCCACGTGGCGGCTCGCCACTGGCTGCGGGCGGCGGCGGAGGTCGGGTCGGACACGTCCGGCCTGGCAAATTTTGTCCGGCGGCGGCGTGGGGAATGGATCTAGGGTTTCGGAGAGGGGGAGAGATCCGAATTTCGGGGGGTCTATTTATAGGCATAGGGGGAGCTAGGAGAGTCCAAATGAGGTGCAGTTTTCGGCCACGCGATCATGATCGAACGCTCTAGGACATGGAGCAGAGTTTGGTGGGTTTTGGGCCAAATTGGGGGGGTGTTGGGCTGCAACACACACGAGGCCTTTTCGGTCCCTCGGTTAACCGTTGGAGTATCAAACGAAGTCCAAGTGATACGAAACTTGACAGGCGGTCTACCGGTAGTAAACCAAGGCCGCTTGGCAAGTATCGGTCCAATCCGGAAATGTTTAATCCCCACACACGAAAGAAAGCTAGAAGTGGCCACCGGAGGAGAACGAAGCGCCGGAATGCAAAACGGACAACGGGGAAAATGCTCGAATGCATGAGATGAACACGTATGCAAATGCAATGCACATGATGACATGATATGAGATGCATGACAAAGAAAACAACACACGGAGACAAAGACCCGAACCCGAGAAATAAATATAACTTAACACCGGAAACGGCAAGAGTTGTAGTACAAATTGGGAAAGTTACATCCGGGGTGTTACAACACTCCACCACTACGAAAGGATCTCGTCTCGAGATCTAGGACTGAAAGAACGCCAGGTACTCAGAACGGAGGTGATCCTCGCGTTCCCAGGTAGCTTCACGGTCGGAATGGTGTGACCACTTGACTTTGAGAAATTTGATTGACTGGTTGCGAGTCTTGCGTTCAGTCTCTTCAAGAATAGCGACTGGGTGCTCACGATAAGAGAGATCTTCTTGAAGCTCAATGTCCTCGAAGTTGACTGTGCGGTCAGGAGTCTTGAAGCACTTTCGAAGCTGAGAGACATGGAACACGTCATGAACATTTGCAAAGTTTGAAGGAAGCTCGAGTTGATAGGCGAGGTCGCCTCTCTTGCTGACAATCTTGAAAGGTCCCACGTATCTAGGGGCAAGCTTCCCTTTGATACCGAAGCGACGAGTACCTTTCATAGGAGAGACACGGAGGTAAACATGATCTCCGATCTCGAAAGCCAAATCATGGTGCTTACTATCATAGTAGCTCTTCTGGCGGGATTGGGCTGCTTTGAGGTTATCACGAATGACTTTGCACATTTCTTCTGCTTCTGTGATTAAGTCATTACCCAAAAGCTGACGTTCACCGGTTTCAGACCAGTTGAGAGGGGTAAGACACTTACTACCATACAGAATTTCAAATGGGGCCTTGCCCGAACTTGCTTGAAAACTATTGTTGTAGGAGAATTCAGCATAAGGAAGACAATCCTCCCACTTCATACCGAAGGAGATCACACAAGCCCTGAGCATATCTTCAAGAATCTGGTTGACACGCTCGACTTGACCGCTTGTTTGAGGATGGAAAGCAGTGCTGAAGCGGATGTTAGTTCCCATGGCCTTCTGAAAAGAATCCCAAAACTTGGAGGTAAAGATGCTGCCACGGTCTGAAGATATCACTTGAGGAATAATGTGCAGAGAGACAATACGAGAGGTATAGAGTTCCGCCAATTGAGCTGCAGTGATCGACTCTTTGATAGGCAGAAAGTGAGCCACTTTGGTGAGTTTGTCGATGACAACGAATATAGCATCATTGCCACGCTTGGACTTTGGAAACCCAGTCACGAAGTCCATTTCAATGTGGTCAAACTTCCATTCTGGAATGGCAAGAGGTTGGAGGAGACCTGCTGGCCTTTGATGTTCTGCCTTCACTCTTCTGCAGACATCACATTCATTCACGAATTGAGCGATCTCGCGCTTCATTCGACTCCACCAATAAGCTTGCTTAAGGTCCTGATACATCTTCGTACTCCCAGGGTGGATGGAGAGGAGAGAATTGTGAGCCTCGTTCATGATCACTTTACGGAGGTCACCTTTGGGCACAACAATACGATCCTCGAAGAACAGAGTGTCCTTGTCATCAAGGCGGTAGCACTTGTACTTGGACTGACTCTTGGCAATCCCAATCTTCACCTTTTTCACCATAGCATCAAGAAGCTGGGCTTGGCGAATCTGGTCTTCTAAGGTAGGAGAGACTTGAAGGTTGGCGAGGAAACCTTGAGGAACAACTTGCAGATTAAGTTTGTGGAAAGCTTCACAAAGCTCGGGTTGATAAGGCTTAAGAATCAGACTGTTGCAATACGCTTTCCTGCTCAAAGCATCAGCAATCACATTAGCCTTGCCTGGAGTGTACTCAATACTCGGATTATACTCTTGAATCATTTCGACCCATTGAGTTTGCCTGAGGTTGAGATTAGGCTGAGTGAAGATGTACTTGAGACTCTTGTGATCAGTGAAAATATCCACTTTTCTTCCCAAAAGAAGATGTCTCCAAGTCAAAAGAGCATGCACAACTGCCGCCAACTCGAGATCATGAGTGGGGTAGTTCTTCTCATTAGGCTTCAACTGGCGAGATGTATAAGCAACAACTTTCTTCTCTTGCATCAATACTGCGCCAAGACCTTGGAGAGAGGCATCATAAAAGACCTCGTACGGCTTGGATTCATCAGGCGGAGTCAGAACTGGAGCAGTGATCAACTTCTCTTTCAAAGTGTTGAAAGCAATATCACACTCCGGAGACCAAACGTACTTGACGTGCTTATGGAGAAGGTTAGAGAGAGGCTTCGCGATCTTGGAAAAGTTTTCAACGAATCTTCAGCAATAGCTTGCGAGACCGAGAAAACTGCGGAGTTGCTTCACGTTCTGAGGAGGTTCCCAATTCAAATTGCAGACACCTTCTCAGGATTCACGGCAATGCCCTTGGCAGAGATGATATGACCAAGATAAAGAACCTCATCGAGCCAAAATTCACACTTGGAGAACTTGGCGTAGAACTAATGTTCTCCGAGCTTATCAAGAACCAAATGCAAGTGCTTGGCATGATCTTCCTTGTTCTTCGAGAAAACCAGAATGTCGTCGAGATAGACCAAAACGAAGTCATTGGTGTAGGCATTGAAGATGAAATTCATCATACGAGAGAACGTCGGAGGAGCGTTGGCAAGGCCAAAAGACATGACAGTGTATTCATATGAACCAAAGCTTGTTCTGAATGCTGTCTTGGGAATATCTTCTTCACGAATGCGAATCTGGTGATAACCCATACGGAGATCAAGCTTGGAGAATACTTGGGCACCTTTGAGTTGTTCGAACAGCTCATTGATGTTGGGAAGTGGGTATTTGTTCTTGATGGTCTTCTTGTTCACTGGACGGTAATCAACACAAAGTCGGTCCGTTCCATCCTTCTTCTTCACAAAAAGAACACCACAACCCCACGGAGAAAAACTAGGCCGGATAAGACCCGTTTTCTCTTGCATATCGAGTTGCTTCTTCAGCTCCATCAACTCTTCAGGTCCGAGCTTGTAAGGACGTTTGCACACAGGTTCCGTGCCAGGCTCAAGTTCAATAACGAATTCAATTGGCCGGTGCGGAGACATTCCTGGGAGCTCTTCTGGAAAGACGTCTTGATATTCGCAAATGACTGGAATTTGAGAGATGGCATCCAATTCACCCTTTTCATTAAGAGAAAACAGATGGATAGTATTATCCCGAGCGGCAAAGACAATTACATCCTCAGATGAATGAGTCAATTGAATCTACCTGGCAGCACAATCAAGATGTGCCTTGTGCTTAGAAAGCCAATCCATTCCGAGAATAAGATCAATATCTGAGTTACCGAGAACAATTGGGGAAGAAAGGAACTTGTAGTCACCCAAAGTGATAGTAACCTCAGGGACGCAGGTGTTAGCTGTCATCTGCTTGCCCGGTGACACAATTTGCAAGGAACTTTGCAGATACTGATAATCACACTCATACTTTGATGCAAAAGGTTTGGAAATGAAGCAATGCGATGCACCCGTGTCAAAAAGAAGTTTTGCAGGAATATCATTAACAGGAAGGTTACCCATGATCACATCTGGTGAGTCCTCTGCCTGAGCTGCATTCACCATATTGACCTTGGCATGTTTGGGGTTATGCTTGACCATAGCTGTACTTGCCGATCTGACAGGAGGAGGAGGAGGAAGACGCCTCTGGTTGAGACACTTGTTGGCATAGTGACCCTTCTGTTGGCACTTGTTGCACGTGACCTCTGAAAGCGGACGGTGATACGGAGCACTCGATCTTGGAGCTTGAGACGAAGTCTTGTTCTGAAAGCCAGGGTTGGGTGGGTGGGAAGAACCACTGCCACCTTTGCTCTTTTGCTGATACGGCTGACGGAACGGAGGAGGAGGAAGCCAGAACTTCTGCTGCTTGGCCACTTGAGTAGAGGAAGAAGGAGTAACATCTCTGTCTCGCTTCTTGGAAGCATCACACCTCAACTGAGCAGCCTCTTGCTTCAGTGCCATGTTGTAGAACTCATCGTATCTCAAGGGCTCAAAGAGAACAAGAGCGAGCTGGATATCTTCTCTGAGACCACCCCTGAACTGGTATATCATGCTCTTCTCATCAGGCACGTCCTGCTTGGCAAAGCGGGTGAGCTTCTGGAACAACTTGTTGTAGTCATAGACAGACAAAGAGCCTTGCTTCAGATTGCGGAATTCCTCACGCTTGCTTTCAACCACACTCTGCGGAATATGATGAGCTCGGAAATCTCGACGGAAATCATCCCAAGTGATAACACGTCCACCTCTGGAGTCCTTGTACTGCTGGAACCATTCTGCAGCTTGATCTTTGAGTTGGAAGGAAGCGAACTTGACAAAGTCCTCAGGCCTGACGTTACTGCACTCGAAATGCTTACACAGATCCACAAGCCAATCGTCAGCATCGGTTGCCTCAACACAATTGCTGAAAGTCTTTGGCCCGTTAGCAAGGAACTGGTTGAGTGTAGCAAAGTGACTCTGATTGCTGCCTTGATTCCCTTGACTGCCTTGATTGCGCTCTTGAAGAATTTGCATGATCAGCTGTGTGTTTGCATTGGTTGCGGCCATCACAACTTGCCATGCCTCCGGAGGAGGTGGAGGTGGTGGCGGATCTTGATTCTGGTTCTGACTGGTGCTCTTAGCGGGAGCCATCCTGAAGAGGTTGACCACCGTTAGCACATAGACAGATAAATGAAGCTGAAACCAACGGAATGAAAATTGCAACATAAAGTCTTCACATCCGAACAAAATGAACGAATGCATTCCTCTTGAAGTGGTCACATATCCCTAAATTGCGAAGCCACGTAGAATTAAGGTAGATAAATAAATCAACAAGGTACGGATCAAGAACGAATAATCGGTAAGGAATCCCAATCTCAAACCAATATCCATGGAAGAAGAACTAGAGCTACTAGAATTCCCACCTATGAAACTTCCGAACCTTTCCGGTTATGCAATCAGGTGTTGGGGATACAGGGGAAGCATAATATCTCACCCAAACTAGCAAATCCTACATCCAGCTGTATCCATCCTTCAACACATAACCAAGAAACCTTCGGAAACCATCTACCTCAACCTTCGAAAAGCATCCGTTATACAAGTTATGGCGATACTCCCGAACTCCCGCCCCAGTACTGGGTGGCGTCGAGGTTATCTCACCAACGAACTGCATAAAAGAGATTTTCGATGTCGGCGAACATATCTCAAGTATTCCAGAATTGCAACGATAAAATTATGATGACAACACCTCAGAGCTCAACTCCCCGGGACACTTCCACTAAACCCCTGACAGGAGGCACCAAGACAATGTTCTCATCATAAGCCATCGGAACGATTCCAAGATACTTGCGTGATCCTAAATTTTTTTTAGTGAAATTTGAGAAGAGAAGAGTCAAAACTCTACGTCAGGATGCCTTACCAGAGCGATGAGGAGACTGGGAAGTAAAAAGAATTCCTAAACTCTCCGATATATAATTCCTAAAGACTCAAAACATTTTTCTAGACACAACTCGGCCGCTAAAAACGATCAAGCAATGGGGCCCCTAAGGTCGGGGAAGGCTCTGATTACCAACTTGTAACACCTTCAATGCGATTATGTCTCTAAGTCGTGCCTCGACACGTGGGAGCTATAGTCGCATCGAGGGTGTTACAAAAACCTTCTTCATAACTTCATCTCTGGGTAAACCTACAAGCTTGAAAAATCCACAAATTTGTTCCACATATATCAAGTGCATATCAGGATGTTCGGTTCCATCTCTCGCATAAGGATTAGCTAGCAGTTGTTCTATCATACCCGAAGGAATTTCATATTCAATATTTTCAGTAAGTGCAGTGGGTTGAGGGGTAGCTAATTGTGGTTTCGATCGAGGTGAAGATACCTCGAGCAAAGTCCTCAAAGGATTGTTTTCCATAGTAACAAGTGACAGTAAATTTCAACACACTAGATAAATGTTTCCTTACCAAATTCCACTTACCAAAGGCGCTTCACTCCCCGGCAATGGCGCCAGAAAATAGCCTTGATGCACCACAAGTATATGGGATCAATTGTAGCTCTTTTTGAAAAGTAAGAGTGTCGAACCCAACGAGGAGCAGAAGGAAATGACAAGTGGTTTTCAACAAGGTAATGTCTGCAAGTGCTGAAATTGTAAGTAGCAGAGTAGTTTGATAGCAAGATAATTTGTAACGAGCACGTAACGATAGTAGTAACAAAAGTGCGGCAAGGTAGCCCAATCCTTTTGAGGCAAAGGACAGGCCAAAACGTTCTCTTATGATATGCAAAGCGTTCTTGAGGGTACATGATACGTCTCCATCGTATCTATAATTTTTGATTGTTTCATGCCAATATTGTACAACTTTTACATACTTTTGGCAACTTTTTATATGATTTATTGGACTAACCTATTGATCCAGTGCCCAGTGCCAGTTCCTGTTTTTTGCATGTTTTTTGTATCGCAGAATATCCATATCAAACGAAGTCCAAATGCAATAAAATTTTACGGAGAATTATTTTGGAATATATGTGATTACTGGAGTTGGAGTCACCGCAAAGGAGGCCCACACATCCCACAAGACACCAGGGCACGCAGAGGCCCCTGGCGTGTGGTGATGGGTTGTTCCCTCCTCGAACGTCGGTTGGAGCTCTACTTAGGGCGCAAGGAAGCTTGTATCCTGAAAAAAATTGTGTTAAAATCTCAGCGCAATCGGAGTTACGGATCTCCCGGAATATAAGAAACGGTTTGCGGCTAGATCGAGGGAACGCGAAACAGAAGAGAACAAAGAGGGAGATCCAATCTCAGAGGGGCTCCCGCCCCTCCACCGCCATGGAGGCCATGGACCAGAGGGGGAACTCTCCTCCCATCTAGGGGGGAGGCCAAGGAATAAGAAGAAGGAGGGGGGCTCTCTCTCCCCCTCTCTCCCGGTGGCGCCGGAGTGCCACCAGGGCAAGGATCGTGACGGCGATCTACATCAACAATCTTGCTACCATCAACAACAACTCTCCCCCTATATGCAGCGGTGTAACACCCCTTCTCCCCACTATAATCTCTACTTAAACATGGTGCTCAACTCCATATGTTATTTCCTAATGATCTATGGTTATCCTATGATGTTTGAGTAGATCCGTTTTGCCCTATGGGTTAATCGTGATCCTGGTTGGTATGATTGTATATTTTATTTATGGTGCTGTCCTACGGTGCCTTTCGTCTTGCGCAAACGTGAGGGGCCCTCGCTGTAGGGTGTTGCAATATGTCCATGGTTCACTTATGGTGGGTTGTGAGAGTGACAGAAGCTTAAATCCGAGTAAGTGGGTTATGGCATATGGGAGTAAAGAGGACTTGATACTTAATGCTATGGTTGGGTTTCACGACCTTAATGATCTTTAGTAGTTGCAGATGCTTGCTAGGGGTCCAATCATAAGTGCATATGATCCAAGTAGAGAAAGTATGTTAGCTCATGCCTCTCCCTCATATAGAACTACAAGAATGATTACCGGTACTTGTTATCGATTACCTAGGGAGAAATGACTTTCTTGTTGACAAAAGCTATCCACTTTTATTACCTTGCAATTTATTTGTAGTTTTATTCCCGCAAAGTACTCGTAGATTTATTCTTGCCAAATAGTTTCATACTTGTTTCTGGTAAAGCAAACGTCAAGTGTGCGTAGAGTTGTATCGGTGGTCGATAGAACTTGAGGGAATACTTGTTCTACCTTTAGCTCCTCGTTGGGTTCAACACTCTTATTTATCAAAGAAGGCTACAAACGATCCCCTATACTTGTGTGTTATCAATACACGGGAATTTTATCTAGTCACTTTCACCATGTTGGTTCGATTTGTGTTCGCTACTTTGATAATTTGATATGTGGGTGGACCGGTGCTTAGGTGCTGTTCTTACTTGAACAAACCTCCTACTTATGATTAACCCTCCCGCAAGCATCCGCAACTACAAGAAAAGTATTAAGAATAAATTCTAACCATAGCATTAAACTTTTGGATCCAATCGGTCCCTTACGGAATAGCGCATAAACTGGGGTTTGAGCTTCTGTCACTCTCACAACTCATCATCTAATTGCTACTCCACAATGCATTCCCTTAGGCCCAAATATGGTGAAGTGTCATGTAGTCGATGTTCACATGACACCACTTAGGGAATCACAACATACATACTATTAAAATATCGAACACATATCAAGTTCACATGATTACTTGCAACATGAGTTCTCCTGTGACCTCAAGAACAAAAGTAACTACTCACAAATGATAATCATGCTCAAGATCAGAGGGGTATTAAATAGCATATTGGATCTGAACATATAATCTTCCACCAAATAAACCATATAGTAATCAACTACAACATGTAATCAACACTACTAGTCACCCACAAGTACCAATCTACAGTTCTGGTAACAAGATTGAACACAAGAGATGAACTAGGGTTTGAGATGAGATGGTGCTATTGAAGATGTTGATGGAGATTGCCCTCCCCAAGATGGAAGAGTTGTTGGTGATGATGATGACGATGATTTCCTCCTCCAGGAGGGAAGTTCCCCCGGCGGAATCACTCCGTCGGAGGGCAAAAGTGCTCCTGCCCAAGTTCCGCCTTGAGACGGCAGCGCTCCGTCCCGAAAGCCCTCTCCTTTTTTCTAGGTCAAAATGACTTATATACCAGAAGATGGGCACCGGAGGTGGGACTGGGTGAGCACAACCCACCAGGGTGTGCCCGGGCTCCCTGCGCCCAGGTGGATTGTGCCCACCTAGTGGGCTTCCTCTGGTACTTATTTCCTCTAATATTCATCATATATTCCATAAAAATTCTCCGTGAAGTTTTAGCCTATTTGGAGTTGTGCAGAATAGGTAGCCTGATGTAGATTTTCCAGGTCCAGATTTCCAGCTGCTGGAATTCTCCCTCTCGTGTGTACCTTGCAAATTATGAGAGAAAAGGCATTAGAATTACTCCGAAAAGAAATATTATGTGTAAAAACATCATAAATAACAGTAGGAAAACCTGATGCAAAATGGACGTATCATGGCACATTATCATCAAGCAAGGTACTAGCATCATCATAAATATCATTCATAGCAGAAGTAGCATCATCAATAACTTGTGACATATCAGGATTGATAGCATGTGGTGTTGTTGCAAGTCTACTTATAATAGAAGGTGAATCAAGTGCAGAGTTAGATGGCAGTTCCTTACCTCCCTCGTCTTAGAGGTAAAAAGCTTAGTCTTAGCGTCCTTCAGATTCTTCATAGTAGTAATTTGATAATAATCCCAAGTGACTCAACAAATCTAGCTATGCTCCTCGGCAACGGCGCGAGACAAAGGTCTTGATAACCCACAAGTATAGGGGGTCACAACGGTTTTTGAGGGTAGAGTATTCAGCCCAAATTTATTGATTCAACACAAGGGGAGCCAAAGAATATTTGCAAGTATTAACAGTTGAGTTGTCAATTCAACCACGCATGGAGATTAATTATCTACAACAAAGTGATCAGTAGCAAAGTAGTGTGATAGTTTTGATAGTAGTAGCAGCAACAGTAACAGTAACAGTGATAGTAATAATTTTGTAGCAGTGACAATAGTAATACACTACAAAAAAGACATCCGTGACATTTTGGGTCGAACGATTTTTTTTGTCATACTTATGACACTTCTATGACAATAGTTGAGACAAAACATGGTATCATCATAGATGTGGTGGGGTCCTACTTCTATGACAAAAAATCATGACAGAAAATGGGCTTTTCGTCCTGGGCAGGCCGGAGACGCAGCTGCATGACATTCTTTGGGCCGTCCATGACGGAAAAAACCATGGTAGAAGCGAGGGCATGGAAAATATCGGGGTGTTCCCGGTTATGGTGGGTGGTCGGGGCCGAGCGATGCGCGTTTCTCTCGTACACGCACGCGCGTGGGTGCGAGGTGTTGGGCTCTAACTGAACCCGAGCGACTGCATTGTAGGCTACACGTTACTGAACCCGAGCGATCGATCGATGGCTGTTAACTGAACCCGATCAAGCGATTCCTTTGCTACTGCTGCTAACTGAAGCTGGTCGATGCTGCCTCTGGATGAACAGTGAGCGTTGCTGAGGGGGTGGGGGTGGGGGTTGGATGAACAGCTCCTGGTGGGGTGGATGAACATGACCCCGTGGTGTTACCTCTGGATGAATAGTGAGCGTTGCTAGGGGGTTTGGATGAACAGTTCCTGTTGGGGGTGGATGAACATGACCCCGTGGTGTTGCCTCTGGATGAACAGGACCCTGATTGATCGAGCCGGTTGGGGCTGGATGAACAGGACCCCGTGGAGGGCTGGATGAACAAGACCACCCCGTGGAGGGCAGGATGAACAGTAGACGGTGGAGGGCTGGATGAACAGTAGCCTGTGGAGGGGTGGTTGAACAGGATCCCGTGGAGAGGGCTGGTTGAACAGTAGCCGGTGGAGTAGCGCGCGGTGGAGGCTGGATGAACAGGAGCCTGTGGATGAATAGTCGCAGGTGGAGGCTGGAGGAGGTCGACGGTGGATGAACAGTAGCCCGTGGAGGCTGGAGGGGGTCGATGGTGGAGATGAATAGTATCCCATGGAATCCCGTTTTGTGGTACGCCACACCCCTCCCGATCAACAGGACCCCCGTTTCGACCGTAGAAGGACCGTTTCCTCCATTTTGCGGTATGCCAGACCCCTCCCGATGAACATGATCCCGTTTCGAACGTGGCCGGTCGAACACAAGGCCGTTTCCTCCGTTATGTGGTACGCCAGGCCTCGTTTCCATCGGTTGTTCCGTCCAAGCCCTCCCGATGAACACGACGACGCATTCCATTCCAACCTAGCTGGTTGGCTCCCCATGAACACGACGATGACGCAGTTTCTCCGTTTCAACCCAGCCATGTACACGAGCCCTGGCCATACGTATGCACGAGTAGGCATTCGAGACCCTGCCCGTATGTACATATGTGGCCGTATTTTCTTTCTTGCACACTTGCCGCTGTACGTACGTGTACATGCTACGTGCGCGCCTCTACTATGACACGTGCACGCCTCTACATCGACCAATATGTACGTACACGTTCGCGACCAGAATGACAATGCTACGTACGCTTCGACCAGGTGGGTCCCGACTGCCAGGCACTTCCTTGCCTGCGAAGATGTAGCTGGTGGGTCCCAGTAGTTAGGGGGGCGAATCGTTTTTTTGCCCGGACGCACTTCCTTGCATGCGAAGATGTAGCTGGTGGGTCCCAACAGTCAGGGGGAAACGTTTTTTTCATGAAATACGGTGGCCCGTCCGGTGGGTCACCGCTGTCAGGTGGAGGAATAATTATTTTGCGCTTAATAAGGAGGCACTTCCTTGCTGCAGCCGTGGACCCAGCTGTCAGCCTCTCCACGTACAGTCCACGTCCGATGGAAGCCGTTCCTTAACCACGTTGACCACGCCATGCCGAGAGCACCAGGGCGGTGGATGACAACGAGGCCTAGGAAGGGGACGACGCGGAGCCAGGGAAGACGCGACAGTGGATGCCCACGCGTAGAGGAGTATGAGGGTTCACTAGTTCGCTGCGGTGTGAGGCTGTCATCGCCGCAGAATAACAGGGTGTGTGGGTGAGTAGAGGGATGGCCTGGCCTGCGGTGGGAGTAGTAGGGGGCAGTGAGGCCTCCGCCGCATCGCAGCCGGCCATGGGAGGCAGGAGCACGAGGCACGACCGGTGCTGGTTTGGGCGGCTGGAGCAAGAAAACCAGAGGTTGAAGAAGCAGTACGGCTGTTGGATGGACATCGTACAATCACTAGATCTAGAATCGTGCATATTGACTAAGTTGACAAAGGCCTCCGTCCCCGTCAACTTAGTAGGCCCACAAGTCAGCCTGCAACTATACCGGGTCCCAGCTAGCAGGGAGAGTATTCATTTTTTGTGCGTAATAAGGACACACGTCCTTGCGTGCGAAGATATAGCTGGTGGGTCCAAGCTGTCAGCGGCGGTAACATTTTTTTCGCGAAATACAGAGGCCCTTTCGGTGGGTCCCAGATGTCAGGTGGAGGAATCATTATTTTGCGCGTAATAAGGAGGCATTTCCTTGCGTGCGGCCGTGGACCCAGCTGTCAGCCTCTCCACGTATAGTCCACTTCAGATGCATGTCGGTCGTTGACCATGTTGACCATGCTGCACCGAGAGCACCCGGGCGGTGGACGACGGCGAGGCCTAGGAAGGGAACGACACGGAGGCAGGGAAGACTCGGCAGTTGTTTCCCACGCAGAGGGGAGTACGACTTTACGAGGGTTTACTGGTTCGTCTACCGTCGCTAGAGAATAACAACAGGTGTGGGTGAGTAGAGGGATGGCTAGGCCAGCGATGGGAGTACGATGGGGCGGTGAGGCCTGCGCGGCAGCACAGCCGGCCGCGGGGAGGAGGGAGTAGGCAGTCCCACCGGCGCTTGTTTGAGCGGCTGGAGCAGGAAGAGTAGAGATTGAAGAAGCACGACGGCCGTTGGATGGACATC
Organism: Triticum urartu; assembly: GCF_003073215.2. NCBI lineage: Eukaryota > Viridiplantae > Streptophyta > Magnoliopsida > Poales > Poaceae > Triticum > Triticum urartu. Next base: position 478,888,822 of record NC_053022.1, read on the forward strand.
CAACAGTCACTGCTTGTGCATCAACCTTTTTATTAGGAAAGCCTCAAATCTGTGGAAAACATCATACAACCCATCTGCCATTATTTCTAAGAATATATAGCCCATTTGCTAATTCTTAAGGTTTTTTTGGAGCCCATATTCTTTTTGTTAGCATTACAGCCCATATTGTGGCCACAGTTAAAAAAATATACGAAATTTTGCATATTTCGGAGCGATCCGAACTGTTTTTAATCCCGAAATTTCGAGTCAAATTCAAACTGATTTTAAAAATAAATGTATATCAATATAAAACCCAACAAACTGTCCACGCATAAAAATCAATGCAATTTAAAATCTTGAAATGAAAAAAAGAAATTTGAAACTAATTGCCGGTTTGATGTGTTTTAAAAATGTACAACCCATTTCTCATTACTGATAGGCCATTTTCTCGGCCAGCCGAATGAAGCTCTCCTCGTCTTGAAAGATTTGCAGCCCAACAGGCCTGACAAAGCGACTTACTTGGAAAATCATAAAAAAAAACTGGGTTGTGGCCGTGGACCCAGCTGTCAGCCTCTCCACGTACAGTACTACATTGACCACGCCGCGCCGAGAGCACCAAGGCGGTGGACGGCGGCGAGGCCTAGGAAGGGGACAACACGGAGCCGGGGAAGACGTGGCAGTGGATGCCCACGTGGAGAGGAGTACGAGGGTTCACTGGTTTGGCTACGGTGTGAGGCTGCCGTCGCCGCAGAATAACAGGGGGTGTGGGTGAGTGGAGGGATGGCCTGGCCAGCGGTGGGAGTAGTATGGGGGTGGTGAGGCCTCCGTGGCAGCACAGCCGGCCATCGGAGGCAGGAGCAGGCGGCACGACCGGCGCTGCTTTGGGCGGCTGGAGCAAGAAGAACAGAGGTTGAAGACGCACTAAGGCCGTTGGATGGACATCGTACGGTCACTTGAGCTAGAATCGTTCATATTGACTAAGTTGACAAAGCCCTCCATCCTCGTCAACTTAGTAGGCCCACAAGTCCGCCTCCCACTGTGGTGGGTCCCAGCTAGCAGGGGGTATTCATTTTTTTGTGCGCAATAAGGAGGCACTTCCTTGCGTGCGAAGATATAGTTGGTGGGTCCGACCTGTCAGCAGAGGGAACGTTTTTTTCGCGAAATACAAAGGCCCTTCCGGCGGGCCCCAGATGTTAGGTAGAGGAATCATTATTTTGCTCGTAATAAGGAGGCATTTCCTTGTGTGCGGCCGTGGACCCAACTGTCAGCCTCTCCACGTACAGTCCACTTCCGATGATGTCGTTTGTTGACCACGTTGACCACGCCGTGCCGAGAGTACCAGGGTGGTGGACGACGGCGAGGCCTACGAAAGGAACGACATGGAGCCGGGGAAGACATAACAGTGGCTGCCCATGCGGTGGAGAGTACGAGGGTTGACTGGTTTGGCTGCCGTCGCCGGAAAATAACAGGAGGTGTGGGTGAGTAGAGGGATAGACAGGCCAGGGATGCGAGTATATGATGGGGCCGTGAGGCCTGCCCGGCAACACAGCCGGCCACGGGAGGCAGGAGCAGGCGGTTCCGACGGCGCTGGTTTGGGCAGCTGGGGCAGGAAGATCAGAGACCGAAGAAGCACAATTGCTGTTAGATTGACATCTAACGGTGTGACGGGTGATACGATGGTCTTTCTTTGTAGACTCCTCATCCAACTTTATAGTTACCTCTCGAAGATGAATGAAATGATATATACATGGTATTCTACATGTGCAATTTGGTACAAGAAAACTCGGTAAAAGTTTGCGAGGTTCGAATTTTCAATAAAGCTATATGCACTGCATTTCGGAACGGATGGAGCATACTACAGTTGCTAACACTCACGTGGAAGATTTCTGTGTAGGAAGAGTGGCTGTTCTGTTAAATGACATGGCAAAATTGACACTGTCGGATGCCGATCTAACGGTCCTTACGGCGTTCATCAGGAAAAGGCTTGTGGCGAACGTTTGCCGGATAATGATTTACAGACACATGCATTGCATTGATATGTGCCCCCCTCTCTCTCACGCACACGCACCCTCACAAGTCACGACTCTCCCGAGTCCTCTCGTAGACTCGCACGTCACACCCACCGTCTATCTGCAGGTAGACGTCACGCACATATGTGCTCTTCACACCCTACCCTCAGAACTTCTAAAAAACAAAAGACGGCGCGCACATTTTATTTTAGCTCACACATCACACACTTGTACTATTACTCTTGCGGGGAACGTTCTTTGGGCATAGTATATTGTACTCTCACGAAGAGAAGCGGTGCACGCACGCACTAGTTCTCTCACACCCACTAGCGGGTACACATAGGAGCGCATTTTTTTGAAGCTGGTACAACAAAATCACTCCACTATATATAAAAGCAGGAGCCTTAGCGCTTGCTTTACTAGGGTTCCTCTCGTTCACTCTCTCATGCTCTCCAGATCTAAGCAACACATAGGTGGCCACATTCTCTCTCAGCTCACGGCTGGTCACAAATCCGGCCGGACAACCTCGACCGGGGCAGGGGTGTAGGTGCATCATTCACGCTGTCGTCGGCGGCGAGGGAGGAGACCAACGGCTGCCCGCGCGTCCCGATCGGCGGCCGTGCCGTTCTCTCCGAGAGAGCGCCGGCTTGGGAGGGCCTCCGACCCCTTCTTCCTCCCTGCGGTATTGTGGCCAAGATGCGGCCTCCCGACGCCGTCTTTGCTACATGCCGGCTCAGGTATATATTCCTTCGAAACCTGCCTTGCTCTACTGCCCCAGCTCCCTTCGTGTGGATTCTTTTCTACTTCTGTCCGCTGTTCCAAAGCCACCTAGACTTCTACTATTATTAGAAGTAAACCTATTTCATACAGTCGACTCAAAGTGTTGGTTCAAACAGAGAAGAAAGTGGGAAAGCTGTAGCATGAATCTAGGACTTGGTTCTAAGAGGAAACGGGGGAAAGTAGTAATATCTGTCATTGTTTAAATAACCGTATTTCTTATTTGCGCAAATAGGGATGTCTGTCTCCATATCGTTTCGGGATGTCTGTCTCCGTATCGTTTCTATCTGCGCAATCAAAAGCACACACCTCAGTTTTAGTACAACTGCGCAAAATGAGATGGCTATCCCTCGCTGCCGTCGTCTAACCTCCCGTCTTCAAGGTATCCCTACATTGGTAGTAACTAAGGTAGAATGACCAACGCAACCTAAAAGAAGTTGATCCGTACGTTTTACTTCCTGATTGCAGTCCAGGGACGAGCGAAAACAACTGCATCCTAGTCCAGAATGCACTTTCTACCAGTTCATCCATGGACCAAGGACTAGCTGGCACGGCTGCACGGCGGTTTTTTGGTCAGGTGCGCGGACAAGAGGCATTGTAGTCTGCTTATTTCTGTAAATAGCGGTGCTTAAATTTAGTGGAATGCACAAGCATTTCAGCTGGTCAGTACACTGCATGGTTCAGTTCAGCATTCCAGCTGAGACCACAATTATAATTGGTTATTCTGGAATGAGAGAACCTAACCCTGAATGGTGGCAACAAGAAAAAACCAGAGTGAACTCCAGGAAATTTAAGCCTGTCGGGAGGCCCTTTGCTCAGAGAGAAGCCTTGCTTGTTTTTTCCTAATTTGTAAACCTTCTCACAACTTTGTCTTTTGTTGTGAACTAGTATATGTTTTTTATGTTCTATGAATCATTGAGATGTATAAAATTGCTTAAATTATGCTTTTCAAGTTTTTTCTGAAGACGAGTTTAATGTGAGTGTTCCACATGAGCACTGGACTAGCGTGTGAACGTTTGGAATTTATTACATTGTGGCCTCAATTAACTGCATGAACCACTGTAACAAGATACATAGTTGCTTATATGTCAGACAGCAGATTGTTGATTGTTAGCTAGTCGATAGCCTAGTGTTGAAGCGAGCTGAGCCAATGTGCCGTGTTTTGCACAACTGCTTACAGGTGGGGTAGCACCAATAGTGTTTACAAGTACTTATGTATACGTCGGCGCACGGTTCTCGAACGAGTGCTCTATTTCATCAAAACACACACTGCTCGTATGATAAACCGTGACAACTTATGTCTTACCATGCCATATTCATGAAAAAACTAGTGAGGACGCATCTGTTTTGGCAACAATTACGATGGTCTCACATGATTCACGGGCACACAAAAGTAGCAGCAGTTCCCATAGACGGATTCAAACAGAGTACTAGCCCCAGAGGGGTCGATAATAGGCAAGGTTCGGATAATTAGACACAATCCAAACTACTATTAAACACTAGCTGGGGCAACTATTTCATGCCTCGATCTAATTTGGGTTGGACACAAGACGGACCTTTCCATGAACATCATCGAGGATGTCCCGTAGTAGCTCAATCTTGTGAACCTTCATGAAGACAACCTTGTGGCCTTGCCACTGATAAACTTGTTTGTGGAGGCATGCCACGTCATCTTCCTGCGTAAGCTTGACAAGAACAGTATTCCTCACAAACGAAGGAGTAGCTTTGAACTTCTTGTGCTTCAGTACACCCTGGACAACACGCCTGACAACAGTGAGGCTGGAATACAACTCTTCATTGGTATAACCGCAAATGGCTTCCAGGATCCAACAGCCTAAGAACTCTGTTTTCCTAGTGCATATATTCAGGTCGTCCGCCTCATAGCGAGTGACATGTACAACCACACAATCCTTGTCTGCATCAGGGCTCTAATTGAAACTGAAACAAATTCTGAATTACTTTTCAGTATAAGAAACACAAGTTATTTAAACCACTACGTATACCATGGCATTGAAGCTAATAAAATTTTGCATTATTAATCACCACATACTTCCTTTTCTAAAAAATCACCACATACTTAGATGAAAAACCACAATCGAGATCAGCAAAGAAGGAAATCACCTTGGGCAGCTCAGCGGGGGGGGGGGGGGCCCGGGGGGGGGGGGGGGGGGGGGGGGGGGGGCACATCCTCGAAGGGGGAAAACTGCTCCTGCAGTGCCACGGGGGTTGTAACCTCAAACGGGGCGTTGACCATCTCAGTATCTGGGGTCGCCTCGGTGGTTTCCTCCATCTTCTTGGAGCTCTCTGTCTCGTGGGGATCAGCCTCCCGCGTCTTCTCCAATATCGGCAGATCTTTGCCTGGTTCTCCTTGGTCCATCATGAAACCGACGAATACTAGGAGACCACTGAAAGGAAAACACAATCGCAATGACAATGAAACAAAAAAGAGAGTGAGGATCGGTTACTGCTTTGCAAAAGTTCTTTTTTCCTCTGAACAAAAATATACCAACATCACGGATCCGCTTACCTTCCCTTCGTTCGGAGAGAAGAACAGTGGCAGATGCAAGTGTTGCCTTTCTTGAAGACGGTGAGGGAGAAGGGGATTCAGCGAAGAGTGAAATGATGGTTGCTTCGTCCGTCAAACTTAGACTGCGGGGAGGTGGGGTTTTGTGATACGACGGCTCGTTACTGCCGCGCTATGACCGGGGTGACTCTCCGCCTGCATACTGCCTTCTAATTTGGTGGATGGCATTTGAGCCCGCGCGCTGCATGGCCCGCATGTTAGTGAACAAAAGTATAACATCATTCAGTAGAGGGAGACGTTTCAATGTCCTAGGAGGAGCCAAAAGCGGTAGAGTGTCTCCACTGTACTAGTAGTAATTGTTTTTCTGGGTAGCTATAGAGTGTGTCCACTGTACTAGTAGTAATTGTTTCTCGGGTCCCAAGACAAAACAACCCATCCACACTAGTAAATAGTAAAATCAATTCAAAATCCCATATATTTACTGAATGAGAGGCGCTACCCACACCCCACACCGCCCCCCCCCCCAAAAAAAACCTGGGTGCTCTTCTTCCTCCTCGCTCCCACCCACCTCACGTCAGCTCGCTCCACTCGTACCCCCAAATTCCTCACCTCGCTCCTACAGAAAACCCCAGCTCCCCTTCTTCCTCACTCCTACAGAAAACCCCCAGCTCCCCTTCTTCTTCGCTCGCACTACAACTAGGCTCGTCATTCGTTACTCTGCTCAAATCCGTGAGCGCGACGCGACGCCCTCAAGGAAAATGGAGTCGGCTGACCCCAGCGCCAAGAAGATGAGGCTCCCGCCAGCGGCGACGCCTGTTGTAGATCCTGCACCTGGCAGCGCGGGGAGAAGTAGCGACCCCGCCCCCATCGGATCCCAGGAACCCCGTAGAATCTCGGGTGGACCGCATCAGCAATCTCCCGGACGCCATCCTTGGGGAGATCATGTCGCTTCTCCCCACCAAGGATTGCTGCCGCACCCAAGTCCTCTCAATTCGGTGGCGCCCTCTATGGCGCGTCGTTCCCCTTAATCTCAACTGTCGTCAGCTATCTCTCTTCAATGATTTTGAAATCCCCAGAGCCATCATCTCCTCCCACCAGGGCTCCGTTCAAAGCCTTTGCATCCCGTCATGCTACCTGAGCAAGCATACCATGCCCTGCACGGTGGACGCCTGGCTGGAATCCCCTGAATTCACAGAACTACAGCTGCTTGAGTTCTACTATTCCCCTAGAAATCACATACCACATACCGAATGCCATGAACTTGTGCCCTCAGCACCGATGTCCATCTCGGGGTTTTCGTCCTCTCTCCACACCGCCACCTTTGCGCAGTGCTACCTACCAGACAATCTGGTACTAAACCTTCGACTCCCATTTCTCAAGAAACTTTCACTTGTGCGGGTTCGTATATCGGAGGCCTCATTGCACAGCATCATCCACTCCATTTGCCCTGCGCTGGAGTGCTTGGTGCTTGTTTTCACAGTTAGAATCGGTTATCTCCAAATAAAGTCGCCTAACCTTGTAAGAATTGGAATTTCTTTTGATGGAAGGCAGCTCATCATCCAAGATGCCCCTTCACTTCAAAGGTTGATCCTTGATTCTAGTTATTCACCGTTGCAAATAACCGTCCTCTCTGCGCCTAAACTGGAGACCTTGGGTGTAATACATGATCTCTGTGCTCATTTCAGTATGGTGTTTGGCTCCACGGTTCTTCAGGTACTTTATATTATCATCTACATTTGTAACCATAAGCTGCATTTTAAATTTCTGCGCATAATTTATATATCATCTTGGAGTACACATTTTGTACTAATATTATGTTCTATGCTCAATGAAGAGTTTCTCCATGGATGGCCTATCAATGGTGCTGGATTCTGTCAAGATCTTATATATCCAAATGAATAGTTTTGATCTGAATAAGATTATTGTCTTGCTGTAATCCTTTCCATGTTTGGAGAAGTTGTATATAAAGGTGATAATTTTACGCACATTGGAAGCCCGCATATAGTGTACTAGAATTAACCATTCAGCTGTTGCTCTTTCGACACTCTTCTTTTAGACCTTAACTGTTTTCAATCTTCATGTCTATTTAGGCAATAGGATGGGGTAAGAAAGTTATAGCCAATCGGTGGATTCATAAGCATCGGGATTTTCTCACTTCTCATGAGATTCGATTGAAGACAATAACGCTAGAACGATATGTAGCCAACCGTGCAAACACAAGATTTGTCACATTCTTCCTGCTGAATGCGAGGTTACTATTGTCCATCAGGCTTAAGTTTATCAGCAGCATGGTTTTGACGGATGGGTATGTCGAAGAGAAAAAAAAGGAGTTTCAGGTGGGCAAAAGAGCTTCTGAATGTGCCGGGCTTCTATTTACAACATATTGTGGTCATAATCCAGTAAATTTTATGACCCAGGATGTTCATTCTATGGACCTGGCCGATCCATTTGACTGTGAATACCGAAAACAGTGCTGGAGTTAGATGTTGTTGCCCTTTTCAATCTGGTTTTTTTTTGTAAACCTGATGAACAATTAACCCTCGTGCTTTTGTACAGTTTGTAAGCTGGAGTTAGATGTTCCTGCCCTTTTCAACTCGGCTGTGACTGTCATATTTTCTTTGAAACGAGGCAAATGGCTTGCCATTCATTTAATTTAGAGTGAAATATTGTAACAAATCCAAACCAAGGGAAATAACATCACTCTCGCCGGATGCTTGAGCTCACTGTGCATTACAGAAGCCAAGTGATTAGCCGCCACCAGCACCCACAAACTTATTTCAAACTAGCACATCAAATGGGCTGTAAATTTTCATAGGAAAGGCTTCATGACCGTGATAGATTTGGATTCTAACATTTGGGACCCGCTAGGAAATAGCCCATCCAAGGTGGTGTCGACTTACTAGCTAGTCAACAAACGATTCTGCCTACCAGCCGTTGGATTAACATCCAACATCTGTCGTGTATCTTCTATCTCTTGTCTTCTTCCTCCAATCGCCCAAACCAAACCACCCCGTTGGCTCCGCCTGCTCCCGCCTCCCATGGCTGGCTGCGCCTCCACCGCCCTACCATACGTACCCTCCAATGTTGGCCAGTCCCTCCCTCTATTCCCCCACACGTCTAGTTATTCTCCGGCGACGTCAGCCCAAACACGCACCCGCGCCCGAACTAGTCAACCCTCGTACTCCCCTCCGCCTACGACTGGACCGGCGCATCTTCAACGGCTCCTGTTCGTTCCGTCCGAGGCCTCCCCGTCGTCCTCCGCCTTGCGGCCTTGGTTCACTCGCCGTGCGCGGTGCGCCGCCCTCTTGCGTTGTCAACGTCGTCAACAACCGAGAGGAACAAGGAGATGACTGTACGTGGAGAGGATGACAGTAGGGACCCACTAGCGTCATGGCAGTATGCAAGCAAGTGCCTCTATAGTACAAGCCCAAAAATATGGTTCCTCCTAATGGTTGGACATCTGGGGCTCACGCCATTGTCAACATAGTCAATAAACGAGAGAATTACACTACGAGCGGCTAACACCAGGGACCCAACAAGTCACGCAGTTTTTTTTAGGAACAAGCAATTGTTATTTATACTAGTTTTAGCGACGGATCAGGGTAACAACGGGGATGCGCGGGGGCTGTGGCCCGTCTAGCCAGGGTTTTATTTATGTTTACCACATCATGAGCCCAGTTGTGTTTTCTTCTTGCTAAAAATGGCTAGCCCAGTTCTATCTTTTAAAGAAATACCCAAACAAGGCCTACTTGCTTTATCGGCCCTGCTGGGCTGCAAATCTTTCAAGACGAGGAGAGTTACATTTGGTTTGCCCAAAAATGGGCTGTACATTTTTAAAACACATCAAACCGGGAATTAGTTTTAATTTTTTTCATTAGAAGATCTTAAATTCCATTGATTTTTATGTGTGGACAATTATTTGGATTTTATATTTATATAAATTATTTTTCAAAATAGTTTGAATGTGAATTGATATTTCTGGATTAAAAACAGTTGACCGCACCGAAATATGCAAAATTTCGTGTACTTTTTAACCGTGGCCACAATATGGGGTGTGATGCTAACAAAAAGAAGATGGGCTCCAAAAAAATTCTTAAGAATTAGAAAATGGGTTGTACATTATTAGAAATAATGGCAGATGGGCTGCAATGCCCTGTCAACTTAGTCAACACATGAGAGCAGTGACTGTTGGATGTCCATCCAACGGCTGTCGTGCTTCTTCAATCACTCCTCTTCATGCTCAAGCCGCTCAAACAAGCGCCGGCGGGACTACCTGCTCCCTCCTCCCGCGGCCGGCTATGCTGCCGCGCAGGCCTCACGGCCCCATCGTACTCCCATCGCTGGCCTAGCCATCCCTCTACTCACCCACACATGCTGTTATTCTCCGGCGACGGCAGACAAACCAGTAAACCCTCGTACTCCTCCGCGTGGGAAACAATTGCCGAGTATTCCCTGGCTCCGTGTCGTTCCCTTCCTAGGCCTCGCCGTCGTCCACCGCCCTGGTGCTCTCGGCACGGCCTGGTCAATGTGGTCAATGAACAACATCCATCGGAAGTGGACTGTACGTGGAGAGGCTGACAGCTCGGTCCACGGCCGCACGCAAGGAAATGCCTCCTTATTACGCGCAAAATAATGATTCCTCCACCTGACAGCTAGGACCCACAGGAAGGGCCTCTTTATTTCGTGAAAAAAATGTTCCCCCTGCTGACAGGTCGGACCCACCAGCTATATCTTCACATGCAAGGAAGTGCCTCCTTATTACGCCCAAAAAAATGAATACCCCCCTGCTAGCTGGGACCCACCATATTGTTGGGCTGACTTGTGGGCTTACTAAGTTGACAGGGACGGAGAGCTTTGTCAACTTAGTCAATACTCCAGTGATTGTATGATGTCCATCCAACGGCCATAGTGCTTCTTCAACCTCTGGTCTTCTTGCTCCAGCCGCCCAAAGCAGCGCCGGTCGTGCCGCCTGCTCCTGACTCCCATGGATGGATGTGCTACCGCGGAGGCCTCACCGCCCCCATACTACTCCCACCACAGGCCAGGCCATCCCTCCACTCACCCACACCCCCTGTTATTTTGCGGCGACGGCAGCCTCACACCGCAGCCGAACCAGTGAACGCTCGTACTCCTCTCCGTGTGGGCATCCACTGCCGCGTCTTGCATGGCTCCACGTCGTCCCCTTCCTAGGCCTCGCCGTCGTCCACCGCCGTGGTGCTCTCCGGGCGGCATGGTCAATATGGTCAACGACCGACTTCTATCGGAAGAGTATTGTACGTGGAGAGGCTGACGGGTGGGTCCACGGCAGCCGCAAGGAAGTGCCTCCTTATTACGCGGAAAATAATTATTCCTCCACCTGACAGCGGGGACCCACCGGACGGGCCACCAGTATTTTGCGAAAAAATCGTTTCGCCCTGACTGCTGGGACCCACCGGACGGGCCACCGTATTTCATGAAAAAAACGTTGCCCCCGCTGTTAGCTCGGACCCACCGGAAGTGCCTCCTTATTACGCACAAAAAATGAATACTCCCCCGGCTAGCTGGGACCCACCTTGCTGGGAGGCTGACTTGTGGGCCTACTAAGTTGACGGGGACGAAGGGCTTTGTCAACTTAGTCAATATGAACGATTCTAGCTCCAGTGACCGTACAATGTCCATCCAACGGCCGTAGTGCTTCTTCAACCTCTGGTATTCTTGCTCCAGCCGCCCAAAGCAGCGTCGTTCGTGCCGCATGCTCCTGCCTCCCATGGCCGGCTGTGCTTCCGCAGAGCCTCACCGCCCCCTACTATTCCCACCGCTGGCCAGGCCCTGCGGCGACGGCAGCCTCACACCGCAGCTGAACCAGTGAACCCTCGTAGTCCTCTCCGCGCGGGCTTCCACCGCTGCGTCGTCCCCTTCCTAGGCCTCGCCGTCGTCCACCGTCGTGGTGCTCTCCGCGCGGCGTGGTCAACGGGGTCAAGGAACGACTTCCATCGGAAGAGTACTCTACATGGAGAGGCTGACAGCTGGGTCCACAGCCACAACCCAGTTTTTTTGTGATTTGCCAAGTAAGTCGCTTCGTCAGGCCTGTTGGGCTGCAAATCTTTCAAGACGAGGAGAGCTTTCATTCGGCTGGCCGAGAAAATGGCCCATCAGTAATGAGAAATGGGTTGTACATTTTTAAAACACATCAAACCGGCAATTAGTTTCAAATATCTTTTTTTCGTTTCAAGATTTTAAATTACATTAATTTTTATGCGTGGAGAATTTGTTGGATTTTATATTGATATACATTTATTTTTAAAATCAGTTTGAATGTGAGTCGAAATTTCGGGATTAAAAACAGTTCGGATCGCACCGAAATATGCAAAATTTCGTATAATTTTTTAACCGTTGCCACAATATGGGCTGTAATGCTAACAAAAAGAATATGGGCTCCAAAAAACCTTAAGAATTAGCGAATGGGCTGTAAATTGTTAGAAATAATGGCAGATGGGCTATATGCTGTTTTCCACAGATTTGAGGCTTTCCGAAAAAAAAGGTTGACGCACAAGCACTGATTGTTGGATGTCCATCCAACGGCCATCGTGCTTGTTCAATCTCTGCTCTTCCTGCTCCAGCCGCTCAAACAAACGCCGGCGGGACTGCCTGCTCCCTCCTCCTGCCGGCTGTGTTGCCGCGCAGGCCTCACCGCCCGACCGTACTCCCATCGCTGGCCTAGCCATCCCTCTACTCACCCACACTTGCTGTTGTTCTCTGGCGACGGTAGACGAACCAGTAAACCCTCGTACAGTCGTACTCCCCTCCATGTGGGAAACAACTGCCGAGTCTTCCCTGCCTCCGTGTCATCCCCTTCCTAGGCCTCGCCGTCGTCCACCGCCCTGGTGCTCTCGGCGCGGGGTGGTCAACATGGTCAAGGAACGACTTATCAGACATGGACTGTACGTGGAGAGGCTGATAGCTGGGTCCACGGCCGCAGCAAGGAAGTGCCTCCTTATTACGCGGAAAATAATGATTCCTCCACCTGACAGCTGGGACCCACCGGACGGGCCACAGTATTTCGCGAAAAGAACATTTCCCCCTGACTGCTGGGACCCACCAGCTACATCTTCGCACGCAAGGAAGTGCGTCCAAGCAAAAAAAATGATTTGCCCCCTGACTGCTGGGACCGACCAGCTACATCTTCGCAGGCAAGGAAGTGTGTGACAGTCGGGACCCACCTGGTCGAAGCGTACGTAGCGTTGTCATTCTGGTCGCGAACGTGTACGTACATACTTGTCGATGTAGAGGCGCGCACGTGTCGTAGTAGAGGCGTGCACGTGTCGTAGTAGAGGCACGCACGTAGCATTTACACGTATGTACAGCGGCCAGGGTGCAAGAAAGAAAATACGGCCACGTATGTGTACATACGGGCGGGGTCTCGAACGCCTACTCGCGCATACGTACGGCCAGGGCTCGTGTACATGGGTGGGTCGGAACGGAGAAACAGCGTCGTCGTCATGTTCATGGGGAGGCAACGGAATGCGTCGTGTTCATGGGGAGGCAACGAAATGTGTCGTGTTCATGGGGAGGCAACGGAATGCGTCGTGTTCATCGGGAGGGCTTGGACGGAACAGGCGATGGAAACGAGGCCTGGCGTACCGCAGAACGGAGGAAACGGCCTTGTGTTTGACCGGCCACGTTCGAAATGGGATCCTGTTCATCGGGAGGGGTCTGGCGTACCACAAAACGTAGGAAACGGACCTCCTACGGTCGAAACGGGGGTCCTGTTGATCGGGAGGGGTGTGGCGTACCGCAAAACGGACGAAACGGACTTGTGTTGGAGCGCTACGGTCGAAACGGGGGTCTTGTTCATCGGGAGGGGTGTGGCGTACCGCAAAACGGGACTCCATTGGATACTGTTCATCTCCACCGTCGACCTCCTCCAGCCTCCACGGGCTCCTATTCATGCAGCCTCCACGGGCTCGTGTTCATCCAGCCTCCACCGCGCGCTACTCCACCGGCTACTGTTCAACCACCCCTCCACCGTCTACTGTTCATCCAGCCCTCCACACCACGGGGTCCTGTTCAACCACCCCTCCACCGTCTACTGTTCATCCAGCCCTCCACACCACGGGGTCCTGTTCATCCACCCCTCTACGGGCACCCCTCCACCGTCTACTGTTTATCCAGCCCTCCACAACACCACGGGGTCCTGTTCATCCAGAGGCAACGCCACCGCTCACTATTCATCCAACCCCCCCCCCCCCCCCCCCCACAACACTCACTATTCATCCCATCGATCGGCTTCAATTAGCAGCAGTAGCGAAGGAATCATTCGATCGGGTTCAGTTAACAGCCATCGATCGATCGCTCGGGTTCAGTAACGCTTAGCCTGCAGTGCAATCGCTCGGGTTCAGTTAGAGCCCAACGCCTCGCTCGGGTTCAGTTAGAGCCAATACCTCACACACACGCGCGTACATGTACGAGAGAAACGCGCATCGCTCGGCCCCCGACCTCCCACCGTAACCGGGAACTCCCTGAAATTTTCCTCCCCCTCGCTTCTACCATGGTTTTTTCCATCATGGATGGCCCAAAGAATGTCATGCAGCTGCGTCTCCGGCCCGCCCAGGACGAAAAGCCCATTTTCTGTCATGATTTTTTGTCATAGAAGTAGGAGCCCACTGTTGGAAATATGCCCTAGAGGCAATAATAAAATGGTTATTATTATATTTCTTTGTTCATGATAATTGTCTATTGTTCATGCTATAATTGTGTTATCCGGAAATCGTAATACATGTGTGAATACATAGACCACAACACGTCCCTAGTGAGCCTCTAGTTTACTAACTCGTTGATCAAAAGATAGTCATGGTTTCCTGACTATGGACATTGGATGTCATAGATAACGGGATCACATCATTAGGAGAATGATGTGATGTACAAGACCCAATCCTAAGCATAGCTCAAAGATCGTGTAGTTCGTTTGTTGTAGCTTTTCTGAATGTCAAGTATCATTTCCTTAGACCATGAGATTGTGCAACTCCCGGATACCGTAGGAGTGCCTTGGGTGTGCCAAACGTCACAACGTAACCGGGTGACTATAAAGGTTCATTATAGGTATCTTCGAAAGTGTCTATTGGGTTGGCATGAATCGAGACTGGGATTTGTCACTCCGTATGACGGAGAGGTATCTCTGGGCCCACTCAGTAATGCATCATCATAATGAGCTCAATGTGATCAAGTGGTTGATCATAGGATCATGCATTATGGTACGAGTAAAGTGACTTACCGGTAACGAGACTGAACAAGGTATTGGGATACCGACGATCGAGTCTCGGGCAAGTAACGTACCGATTGACAAAGGGAATTATATACGGATTGATTGAATCCTCGACATCGTGGTTCATCCGATGAGATCATCGTGGAGCATGTGGGAGCCAACATGGGTATCCAGATCCCGCTGTTGGTTATTGACCAGAGAGTCATCTCGGTCATGTCTGCATGTCTCCCGAACCCATAGGGTCTACACACTTAAGGTTCGGTGACGCTAGGGTTGTTAGGAAGACTTGTATGTGATTACCGAATGTTGTTCGGAGTCCTGGATGAGATCCCGGACGTCAGAGGAGTTCTGGAATGGTCTGGAGGTGAAGATTTATATGTAGGAAGTTGACATACGGTCACCGGAAAGGTTCAGGGGCATATCGGTATTGTACCAGGGCCACTGGAGGGGTTTCGGGGGTCCACCGGGAGGGGCCACCTCTCTCGGGGGGCCTAATGGGCTGTAGAGGAAAGGGGAACCATCCCTACATGGGCTGGCCGCATCCCCCCCCTTGGGCCCATGCGCCTAGGGTTGGGGGGGAAACCGTAAAGGGGGCGCCCCCTTGCTTGGGGGGGCAAGCCCCCTCCCCTTGCCCCCCCCTCTAGATCTCATCTAGAGGGGGCTGGCCCCCTTCCTCCTTCCCTTATAAATAGAGGGGCAAGGGGAGGGCTGCACACAACATCCAAGGCGCAGCCCCTCCCCTCCCCAACACCTCTCCTCCTTCATAAGAGCTTGGCGAAGCCCTGCCGGAGTACTGCAGCTTCACCACCACCACGCCGTCGTGCTGCTGTTGGAGCCCTCTTCCTCAACCTCTCCCTCCTCCTTGCTGGATCAAGGCGCGGGAGACGTGCCTGCTCCGTACGTGTGTTGAACGCGGAGGTGCCGTCCGTTCGGCGCTAGGATCTTCGGTGATTTGGATCACAACGAGTACGACTCCATCAAACCCGTTCTCTTGAATGCTTCCGCTCATGATCTACAAGGGTATGTAGATGCACTCCTCTCTCCCTCGTTGCTAGATGACTCCATAGATTGATCTTGCTGATGCGCAAAAAATTTTAAAATTCTGCTACGTTCCCAAACAGTGGTATCAGAGCCAGGTTTATGCGTAGTTACTATGCACGAGTAGAACACAAAGCAGTTGTGGGCGTCGAAATTGTCAATTTGCTTGCCGTTACTAGTCTTGTCTTGATTCGGCGGCATCGTGGGATGAAGCGGCCCGGACCGACCTTACACGTACGCTTACGTGAGACTGGTTCCACCGATTGACATGCACTAGTTGCATAAGGTGGCTGGCGGGTGTCTGTCTCTCCCACTTTAGTCGGATCGGACTCGATGAACAGGGTCCTTATGAAGGGTAAATAGAAATTGGCAATTCACGTTGTGGTTTTGGCGTAGGTAAGAAACGTTCTTTCTAGAAACCTATAGCAGCCACGTAAAAAACTTGCAACAACAATTAGAGGACGTCTAACTTGTTTTTGCAGCAAGTGTTTTGTGATGTGATATGGCCAGAGGATGTGATGAATGATATATGTGATGTATGAGATGATCATGTTCTTGTAATAGGAATCACGACTTGCATGTCGATGAGTATGACAACTGGCAGGAGCCATAGGAGTTGTCTTTATTTATTTATGACCTGCGTGTCAACATAAACGTCATGTAATTACTTTACTTTATTGCTAAAGTGTTAGCCATAGTAGTAGAAGTAATAGATGACGAGACAACTTCAAGAAGACACGATGATGGAGATCATGGTGCCATGTCGGTGACAACGATGATCATGGAGCCCCGAATATGGAGATCAAAAGGAGCAAATGATATTGGCCATATCATGTCACTATTTGATTGCATGTGATGTTTATCATGTTTTACATCTTATTTGCTTAGAACGGCGGTAGCTTAAATAAGATGATCCCTCGAAATAATTTCAAGAAAGTGTTCCCCCTAACTGTGCACCGTTGCGAAGGTTCGTTGTTTCGAAGCACCACGTGATGATCACGTGTGATAGATTCTAACGTTCGAATACAACGGGTGTAAGCCAGATTTACACACGCAATACACTTAGGTTAACTTGACGAGCCTAGCATGTACAGACATGGCCTCGGAACACACAAGACCGAAAAGTCGAGCATGAGTCGTATAGAAGATACGATCAACATGAAGATGTTCACCAATGTTGACTAGTCCGTCTCACATGATGATCAGACACGGCCTAGTTAACTTGGATCATGTTATACTTAGATGACTGGAGGGATGTCTATCTGAGTGGGAGTTCATTGAGTAATTTGATTAGATGAACTTAATTATCATGAACTTAGTCTAAAATCTTTACAATATGTCTGGTAGATCAAATGGCCCATGTTGTCCTCAACTTCAACGCGTTCCTAGAGAAAACCAAGCTGTAAGACGATGGCAGCAACTATACGGACTGGGTCCGGAACCTGAGGATCATCCTCAAAGCTGCCAAGAAAGATTATGTCCTAGAAGCACCGCTAGGTGACGCACCTGTCCTGCAGAACCAAGACGTTATGAACGCTTGGCAGTCACGTGCTGATGATTACTCCCTAGTTCAGTGCGGCATGCTTTACAGCTTAGAACCGGGGCTCCAAAAGCGTTTTGAGAGACACGGAGCATATGAGATGTTCGAAGAGCTGAAAATGGTTTTTCAAGCTCATGCCCAGGTCGAGAGATATGAAGTCTCCGATAAGTTCTTCAGCTGTAAGATGGAGGAAAATAGTTCTGTCAGTGAGCACATACTCAAAATGTCTGGGTTGCATAACCGCTTGACTCAGCTGGGAGTTAATCTCTCGGATGACGCGATCATTGACAGAATCCTTCAGTCGCTTCCACCGAGCTACAAGAGCTTTGTGATGAACTTCAATATGCAGGGGATGGAAAAGACCATTCCTGAGGTATATTCAATGCGGAAATCAGCAGAGGTAGAAGTCAAAAAGGAACATCAAGTGTTGATGGTGAATAAAACCACTAAGTTCAAGAAAGGCAAGGGTAAGAAGAACTTCAAGAAAGACGGCAAGGGAGTTGCCGCGCCCGGTAAGCAAGCTGCCGGGAAGAAGCCAAAGAATGGACCCAAGCCCGAGACTGAGTGTTTTTATTGCAAGGGAAGTGGTCACTGGAAGCGGAACTGTCCCAAATACTTAGCGGACAAGAAGGCCGGCAACATGAAAGGTATATGTGATATACATGTAATTGATGTGTACCTTACCAGTACTCGTAGTAGCTCCTGGGTATTTGATACCGGTGCAGTTGCTCACATTTGTAACTCAAAGCAGGAGCTGCGGAATAAACGGAGACTGGCGAAGGACGAGGTGACGATGCGCATCGGGAATGGTTCCAAGGTCGATGTGATCGCCGTCGGCACGCTGCCTCTACATTTACCTACGGGATTAGTTTTAAACCTCAATAATTGTTATTTAGTGCCAGCTTTGAGCATGAACATTGTATCAGGATCTCGTTTAATTCGAGATGGCTACTCATTTAAATCCGAGAATAATGGTTGTTCTATTTATATGAGAGATATGTTTTATGGTCATGCTCCGATGGTGAATGGTTTATTCTTAATGAATCTCGAGCGTAATGCTACACATATTCATAGTGTGAATACCAAAAGATGTAAGGTTGATAATGATAGTCCCACATACTTGTGGCACTGCCGCCTTGGTCACATAGGTGTCAAACGCATGAAGAAGCTCCATGCAGATGGACTTTTAGAGTCTCTTGATTATGAATCATTTGACACGTGCGAACCATGCCTCATGGGTAAAATGACCAAGACTCCGTTCTCAGGAACAATGGAGCGAGCAACCAACTTATTGGAAATCATACATACTGATGTGTGCGGTCCAATGAGTGTTGAGGCTCGCGGTGGCTATCGTTATGTTCTCACCCTCACTGATGACTTAAGTAGATATGGGTATGTCTACTTAATGAAACACAAGTTTGAGACCTTTGAAAAGTTCAAGGAATTTCAGAGTGAGGTTGAGAATCAACGTGACAAGAAAATCAAGTTCTTGCGACCAGATCATGGGGGAGAATACTTGAGTCACGAATTTGGCACACACTTAAGAAAATGTGGAATAGTTTCACAACTCACGCCGCCTGGAACACCTCAGCGTAATGGTGTGTTCGAACGTCGTAATCGCACTCTATTGGATATGGTGCGGTCTATGATGTCTCTTACCGATTTACCGCTGTCATTTTGGGGCTATGCTTTAGAGACTGCCGCATTCACTTTAAATAGGGCTCCGTCGAAATCCGTTGAGATGACATCGTATGAATTATGGTTTCGGTAGAAACCTAAGCTGTCGTTTCTAAAAGTTTGGGGATGCGATGCTTATGTCAAGAAACTTCAACCTGAAAAGCTCGAACCCAAATCGGAAAAATGCGTCTTCATAGGATACCCTAAAGAAACTGTTGGGTATACCTTCTACCTCAGATCCGAAGGCAAGATCTTTGTTGCCAAGAATGGGTCCTTTCTAGAGAAAGAGTTTCTCTCAAAAGAGATAAGTGGGAGGAAGGTAGAACTTGATGAAGTATTACCTCTTGAACCGGTAAGTGGCGCACCTCTAGAAAATGTTCCTGAGGTGCCTGCACCGACTAGAGAGGAAGTTGATGATGATGATCATGAAACTTCAGATCAAGTTGCTACTGAACTTCATAGGTCCACAAGGACACGTTCCGCACCAGAGTGGTACGGCAACCCTGTCTTGGAAATCATGTTGTTAGACAACGGTGAACCTTCGAACTATGAAGAAGCGATGGCGGGCCCAGATTCCGACAAATGGCTGGAAGCCATGAAATCCGAGATAGGATCCATGTATGAAAATGAAGTATGGACTTTGACTGACTTGCCCGTTGACCGGCGAGCCATAGAAAATAAATGGATCTTTAAGAAGAAGACAGACGCGGATGGTAATGTGACCATCTATAAAGCTTGGCTTGTCGCTAAGGGTTATCGACAAGTTCAAGGGGTTGACTACGATGACACTTTCTCACCCGTAGCGAAGCTGAAGTCCGTCTGAATCATGTTAGCAATAGCCACATTCTATGATTATGATATATGGCAAATGGACGTCAAAACGGCATTCCTTAATGGTTTCCTTAAGGAAGAATTGTATATGATGCAGCCGGAAGGTTTTGTCGATCCTAAGAATGCTGACAAGGTGTGCAAGCTCCAACGCTCGATTTATGGGCTGGTGCAAGCATCTCGGAGTTGGAACATTCGTTTTGATGAGATGATCAAAGCGTTTGGGTTTATGCAGACTTATGGAGAAGCCTGCATTTACAAGAAAGTGAGTGGGAGCTCTGTAGCATTTCTCATATTGTATGTGGATGACATACTGTTGATGGGAAATGATATAGAATTCTTGGAAAGCATAAAGGCCTACTTGAACAAGTGTTTTTCAATGAAGGACCTTGGAGAAGCTGCTTATATATTAGGCATCAAGATCTATAGAGATAGATCGAGATAACTCATTGGTCTTTCACAGAGTACGTACCTTGACAAGATATTGAAGAAGTTCAAAATGGATCAGTCAAAGAAGGGGTTCTTGCCTGTATTGCAAGGTACAAGATTGAGCACGGCTCAATGCCCGACCACGGCAGAAGATAGAGAAAAGATGAGTGTCGTCCCCTATGCCTCGGCCATAGGGTCTATCATGTATGCTATGCTGTGTACCAGACCTGATGTAAACCTTGTCGTAAGTTTGGTAGGAAGGTACCAAAGTAATCCCGGCATGGAACACTGGACAGCAGTCAAGAATATCCTGAAGTACCTGAAATGACTAAGGAAATGTTTCTCGTTTATGGAGGTGACGAAGAGCTCGTCGTAAAGGGTTACGTCGATGCTAGCTTCGACACAGATCTGGATGACTCTAAGTCACAAACCGGATACGTGTATATTTTGAATGGTGGGGCAGTAAGCTGGTGCAGTTGGAAGCAAAGCGTTGTGGCGGGATCTACATGTGAAGCGGAGTACATGGCAGCCTCGGAGGCAGCACAAGAAGCAGTCTGGGTGAAGGAGTTCATTACCGACCTAGGAGTCATACCCAATGCGTCGGGCCCGATGACTCTCTTCTGTGACAACACTGGAGCTATTTCCCTTGCCAAGGAGCCCAGGTTTCACAGGAAGACCAGGCATATCAAGTGTCGCTTCAACTCCATTCGTGAAAGTGTTCAAAATGGACACATAGAGATTTGTAAAGTACATACGGACCTGAATGTAGCATATCTGTTGACTAAACCTCTCCCTAGAGCAAAACATGATCAACACCAGAACTGCATGGGTGTTCGATTCATCACAATGTAACTAGAATATTGACTCTAGTGCAAGTGGGAGACTGTTGGAAATATGCCCTAGAGGCAATAATAAAATGGTTATTATTATATTTCTTTGTTCATGATAATTGTCTATTGTTCATGCTATAATCGTGTTATCCGGAAATCATAATACATGTGTGAATACATAGACCACAACACGTCCCTAGTGAGCCTCTAGTTGACTAGCTCGTTGATCAAAAGATAGTCATGGTTTCCTGACTATGGACATTGGATGTCATTGATAACGGGATCACATCATTAGGAGAATGATGTGATGGACAAGACCCAATCCTAATCATAGCTCAAAGATTGTGTAGTTCGCTTGTTGTAGCTTTTCTGAATGTCAAGTATCATTTCCTTAGACCATGAGATTGTGCAAATCCCGGATACCGTAGGAGTGCCTTGGGTGTGCCAAACGTCACAATGTAACTGGGTGACTATAAAGGTTCATTACAGGTATCTCCGAAAGTGTCTGTTGGGTTGGCATGAATCGAGACTGGGATTTGTCACTCCGTATGACGGAGAGGTATCTCTGGGCCCACTCGGTAATGCATCATCATAATGAGCTCAATGTGATCAAGTGGTTGATCACAGGATCATGCATTACGGTACGAGTAAAATGACTTGCCGGTAACGAGACTGAACAAGGTATTGGGATACCGACGATCGAGTCTCAGGCAAGTAATGTACCGATTGACAAAGGGAATTGTATACAGATTGATTGAATCCTCGACATCGTGGTTCATCCGATGAGATCATCATGGAGCATGTGGGAGCCAACATGGGTATCCAGATCCCGCTGTTGGTTATTGACCAGAGAGTCGTCTCGGTCATGTCTGCATGTCTCCCGAACCCGTAGGGTCTACACACTTAAGGTTCGGTGACGCTAGGGTTCTTAGGAAGACTTGTATGTGATTACCGAATGTTGTTCGGAGTCCTGGATGAGATCCCGGACGTCACGAGGAGTTCCGGAATGGTCCGGAGGTGAAGATTTATATGTAGGAAGTTGACATACGGTCACCGAAAAGGTTCGGGGGCATATCGGTATTGTACCGGGGCCACCAGAGGGGTTCCGGGGGTCCACCGGGAGGGGGCACCTCTCTCGGAGGGCCTAATGGGCTGTAGAGGAAAGGGGAACCAGCCCTACATGGGCTGGCCGCATCCCCCCCTTGGGCCCATGCGCCTAGGGTTGGGGGGGAAACCGTAAAGGGGGCGCCCCCTTGCTTGGGGGGGCAAGCCCCCTCCCCTTGCCCCCCCCTCTAGATCTCATCTAGAGGGGGCTGGCCCCCTTCCTCCTTCCCTTATAAATAGAGGGGCAAGGGGAGGGCTGCACACAACATCCAAGGCGCAGCCCCTCCCCTCCCCAACACCTCTCCTCCTCCATAAGAGCTTGGCGAAGCCCTGCCGGAGTACTGCAGCTTCACCACCACCACGCCGTCGTGCTGCTGTTGGAGCCCTTTTCCTCAACCTCTCCCTCCTCCTTGCTGGATCAAGGCGCGGGAGACGTCCTCGCTCCGTACGTGTGTTGAACGCGGAGGTGCCATCCGTTCGGCGCTAGGATCTTCGGTGATTTGGATCACGACGAGTACGACTCCATCAACCCCGTTCTCTTGAACGCTTCCGCTTGTGATCTACAAGGCTATGTAGATGCACTCCTCTCTCCCTCGTTGCTAGATGACTCCATAGATTGATCTTGGTGATGCGTAGAAAATTTTAAAATTCTTCTACGTTCCCCAACACCCACCACATCTATGATGATACTGGGTTTTGTCACAATTATCGTCATAGAAGTGTCATATGTATGACAGAAAAATTCGTTCGGCCCAAAATGTCATGGATGTGTCTTTTTTGTAGTGAATGGTGGTTGTGGAGAAGACAAAAAAGAGGAAGAAGATAGTCTCACATCAACTAGGCGTATCAACGGGCTATGAAGTTGCCCATCACTAGATATCAATGTGAGTGAGTAGGGATTGCCATGCAACGGATGCACCAGAGTTATAAGTGTATGAAAGCTCAAAAAGAAACCAAGTGAGTGTGCATCCAACTCGCTTGCTCATGAAGACCTAGGGCATTTTTAGGAAGCCCATCATTGGAATATACAAGCCAAGTTCTATAATGAAAGATTCCCACTAGTATATGAAAGTGACAACATAGGAGACTCTCTATCATGAAGATCATGGTGCTACTTTGAAGCACAAGTGTGGTAAAAGGATAGTAGCATTGCCCCTTCTCTCTTTTTCTCTCATTTTTTTGTTTTTCTTTTATTTATTTATTTTTTGTTTTTTGGGCCTTCTCTTTTTTTATGGCCTCTTTTTTATTTATTTTTTATTTTTTCTCATCCCGACTTGTGGGAGAATCATAGTCTCCATCATCCTTTCCTCACATGGGACAATGCTCTAATAATGATGACCATCACACTTTTATTCACTTAAAACTCAAGAATTACAACTCGATACTTAGAACAAAATATGACTCCATGTGAATGCCTCTGACGGTGTACCGGGATGTGCAATGAATCAAGAGTGACATTTATGAAAGATTTATGAATGATGGCTTCGCCACAAATACGATGTCAACTACATGATCATGCAAAGCAATATGACAATGATGGAGCGTGTCATAATAAATGGAACGATGGAAAGTTGCATGGAAATATATCTCGGAATGGCTATGGAAATGCCATAATAGGTAGGTATGGTGGCTGTTTTAAGGAAGGTAAATGGTGGGTTTATGGTACCGGCGAAAGTTGCGCGGTACCAGAGAGGCTAGCAATGGTGGAAAGGTGAGAGTGCGTATAATCCATGGACTCAACATTAGTCATAAATAACTCACATACTTACTGCAAAAAATCTATTAGTTATCGAAACAAAGTACTACGCGCATGCTCCTAGGGGGATAGATTGGTAGGAAAAGACCATCACTCATCCCCGACCGCCACTCATAAGGAAGACAATCAAAAAATAAACCATGCTCCGACTTCATCACATAACGGTTCACCATACGTGCATGCTACAGGAATCACAAACTTTAACACAAGTATTTCTCAAATTCACAACTACTCAACTAGCATGACTCTAATATCACCATCTTCATATCTCAAAACAATCATCAAGTATCAAACTTCTCATAGTATTCAATGCACTCTATAAAAGTTTTTATTATACCCATCTTGGATGCCCATCATATTAGGACTAATTTTATAACCCAAGAAAATTACCATGCTGTTCTAAAGACTCTCAAAATAATATAAGTGAATCATGAGAGTTCATATATTTCTTCAAAATAAAACCACCGCCGTGCTCTAAAAAGATATAAGTGAAGCACTAGAGCAAATGACAAACTACTCCAAAAGATAAAAGTGAAGATCAATGAGTAGTCGAATAATTATGTAACTATATGCAGACTCTCTAACATTTAAGAATTTCAGAACCTGGTATATTATTCAAGTAGCAAGCAAAACAAAAGAAAATAAAATGACGCTCCAAGCAAAACACATATCATGTGGTGAATAAAAATATAGCTCCAAGTAAGGTTACCTATGAACGAAGACGAAAGAGAGATGCTATCCGGGGCATCTCCAAGATTAGGCTCTTGGTTGTCCTTGAATATTACCTTGGGGTGCCTTGGGCATC
This sequence comes from Triticum urartu, assembly GCF_003073215.2. Lineage (NCBI taxonomy): Eukaryota > Viridiplantae > Streptophyta > Magnoliopsida > Poales > Poaceae > Triticum > Triticum urartu. Next base: position 478,913,359 of record NC_053022.1, read on the forward strand.
CCCAAGCTTAGGATCTTGCCACTCCTTATTCCATAGTCCATTGAATCTTTACCCAAAACTTGAAAACTTCACAACACACTCAACAGAAAACTCGTAAGTTCCATTAGTATAAGAAAATAAATCACCACTTTTGGTACTGTTGTGAACTCATCCTAGATTCATATTGGTGTAATATATACTGTATTCCAACTTCTCCATGGTTCATAACCTCCGATAGCACTCATAGATTCATCAAAATAAGCAAACAACACATAGAAAACAGAATCTGTCAAAAACAGAACGGTCTGTAGTAATCTGTAGGTTTCGAATACTTCTGTAACTCCAAAATCCTGAGAAATTAGGAAGTATTAGGCAATTTGTCTATTAATCTACTTCAAGTGGAATTGGTATTTTATCGCTCTCTGGTAAAAATGAAAATTATTTTCGTGAGCGCATACTTTCTGTTTTTTACAGCAAGATCAAATAACAATCACCTTAGAAGATCCTAAAGGCTTTACTTGGCACAAACACTAATTAAAACATAAAAACACAATCATAACAGAGGATAGATGATTTATTTATTACTAAACAGGAACAAATAGCAAGGAACAAAAATAAAATTGGGTTGCCTCCCAACAAGCGTTATCGTTTAACGCCCCTAGCTAGGCATGATGATTTCAATGATGCTCACATAAAAGATAAGAATTCAAACATAAAGAGAGCATCATGAAGAATATTACTAGCACATTTAAGTCTAACCCAGTTCCTATGCATAGGGATTTTGTGAGCAAACAACTTATGGGAACAATAATCAACTAGCATAGGAAGGCAAAACAAGCATAGCTTCAAGATTTTCAACATGTAGAGAGGAAACTTGATATTATTGCAATTCCTACAAGCATATATTCCTCTCTCATAATAATTTTCAGTAGCATCATGAATGAATTCAACAATATAACTATCACATAAAGCATTCTTTCCATGAGCCACAAGCATAGAATTTTTGTTACTCCACATAAGCAAATTTCTTCTCATGAATAGTACTAGGAGCAAACTCAACAAAGTAACTATTATGTGAGGCATAATCCAATTGAAAGTTAAAATCATGATGACAAGTTTCATGGATATCATTATTCTTTATAGCATACATGTCATCACAATAATCATCATAGATAGCAACTTTGTTCTCATAATCAATTGGAACCTCTTCCGAAATAGTGGATTCATCACTAAATAAAGTCATGACCTCTCCAAATCCACTTTCATAATTATAATCATCATAAATAAGAGGCATGATTTCATCATAATAAATATTCTCATCAAAACTTGGAGGACTAAAAATATCATATTCATCAAACATAGCATCCCCAAGCTTGTGGCTTTGCATATCATTAGCATCATGGATATTCAAAGAATTCATACTAACAACATTGCAATCATGCTCATCATCCAAAGATTTAGTGCCAAACATTTTAATACATTCTTCTTCTAGCACTTTGGCACAATTATCGGAATCCTTATTTTCACTAAAGACATTAAAAAGAAGAAGCATATGAGGCAACTTCAATTCCATTTTTTGTAATTTTCTTTTATAAACTAAACTAGTGATAAAACAAGAAACTAAAAGATTTGATTGCAAGATCTAAAGATATACCTTCAAGCGCTAACCTCCCCGGCAACGGTGCTAGAAAATAGCTTGATGTCTACTACACAACCTTCTTCTTGTAGACGTTGTTGGGCCTCCAAGTGCAGAGGTTTGTAGGACAATAGCAAATTTCCCTCAAGTAGATGACCTAAGGTTTATCAATCCATGGGAGGTGTAGGATGAAGATGGTCTCTCTCAAACAACCTTGCAACCAAATAGCAAAGAGTCTCTTGTGTCCCCAACACACCCAATACAATGGTAAATTGTATAGGTGCACTAGTTCGGTGAAGAGATGGTGATACAAGTGCAATATGGATGGTAGATATAGGTTTTTGTAATCTGAAAATATAAAAACAGCAAGGTAACTAATGATAAAAGTGAGCGAAAACGGTATTGCAATGCGTTGAAACAAGGCATAGGGTTCATACTTTCACTAGTGCAAGTTCTCTCAACAATAATAACATAATTGGATCATATAACAATCCCTCAACATGCAACAAAGAGTCACTCCAAAGTCACTAATAGCGGAGAACAAATGAAGAGATTATTGTAGGGTACGAAACCACCTCAAAGTTATCCTTTCTGATTGATCTATTCAAGAGTCTGTAGTAAAATAACACGAAGCTATTCTTTTCATTCAATCTATCCTAGAGTTCATAGTAGAATACCACCTTAAGACACAAATCAACCAAAACCCTAATGTCACCTAGATACTCCAATGTCACCTCAAGAATCCATGGGTATGATTATACGATATGCATCACACAATCTCAGATTCATCTATTCAACCAACACAAAGAACTTCAAAGACTGCCCCAAAGTTTCTACCGGAGAGTCAAGACGAAAAGGTGTGCCAACTGATAACCCACAAGTATAGGGGTAAGAGTGTCGAGCCCAACGAGGAGCTAAAGGTAGAACAGATGTTCCCTCAAGTTCTATCGACCACTGATACAACTCTACGCACGCTTAACGTTTGCTTTACCTAGAACAAGTATGAAACTAGAAGTACTTTGTAGGTGTTTTTGGATAGGTTTGCAAGATAATAAAGAGCACGTAAATAAAAAGTAGGGGCTGTTTAGATAAAGAAACAATAAAGTTAGTATAGAGAGTATGAAAAAGTGGTGGTAGGAGTTGCGAAATTGTCCCTAGCAATTGACTACTTTACTAGACCGATAGCAAGTTTTATGTGGGAGAGGCCACTGCTAGCATGTCATTCCTGACTTGGAATTCTATGCACTGATGATTGGAACTATTAGCAAGCATCCGCAACTACTAACATTCATTAAGGTAAAACCCAATCATAGCATTAAGATATATTGGTCCCCATTCAATCCCGTATGCATCAATTTCTATGCTAGGCTGAAGTTTCTGTCACTCTTGCCCTCCAATACATAGTCTTATCAACATACAACTAACCCTATGGTGTGATCCTCGCGCGCGTTCATATGATGGGCACCAAATGACAGCAACATAACCACAAGCAAATTAAATCAATCATAGTAATTCACCAACCACCGATAGGACAACGAAAATCTACTCAGACATTATAGGATGGCAACACATCATTGGATAATAATATGAAGCATAAAGCACCATGTTCAAGTAGAGGGTACAACGGGTTGCGGGAGAGTGGGCCGCTGTAGATAGAGGGGTGAAGGTGATGGAGATGTTGGTGAAGATGGCGGAGGTGTTGGTGAAGATCGCGGTGATGATGATGATGGCCACGGCAGCGTTCCGGCGCCACTGGAAGAGAAGGGGAGAGGGAGCCCCTTCTTCTTCTTCCTTGACCTCCTCCCTAGATGGGAGAAGGGTTTCCCCTCTGATCCTTGGCCTCCATGGCATGGGAGGGGCGAGAGCCCCTCCGAGATTGGATCTGTTTCTCCGTCTCTCTCTGTTTCTGCATTCTGGGATTCTGCCCTTTCACCATTTCTTATATATGCGGAGATCCGTAACTCCGATTGGATTGAAACCTTCGCTCTAATTTTTTTTCTTCTGAAAATTAGCTTTCTTGCGGCCGAAGAAGAGCATTAACCGCCTTACGGGGGGCCACGAGGGTCAGGGGCGCGCCCAGGGGGTGGGGCGCGCCGCCCTGCCTCGTGGCTCCCTCGGGCACCGTCTCGCGTTGATTTTCTTCCCATATTTCACATATATTCCAAAAATAATCTCCGTCCGTTTTTATCCCGTTTGGATTCCGTCTGATATGGGTTTTCTGCGAAACATAAAGCATGCAATGAATAGGAACTGGCACTGGGCACTGGATCAATATGTTAGTCCCAAAAATAGTATAAAAAGTTGCCAAAAGCGTATGAAAGTTGAATAATATTGGCATGAAACAATCAAAAATTATAGATACGACGGAGACGTATCAGCATCCCCAAGCTAAATTCCTGCTCGTCCTCGAGTAGGTAAATGATAAAAAAGATAATTTTTCATGTGGAATGCTACCTAGCATAATATTGATCACATATCTAATCATGGCATGAATATTAAGATACGAGTGATTCAAAGCAATAGTCTATCATTTGACAAAAAACAATAATACTCCAAGCCTACTAATCAAGCAATCATGTCTTTTCAAAATAACATGGCCAAAGAAAGTTATCCCTACAAAATCATATAGTCTGGCTATGCTCCATCTTCACCACACAAAATATTCACATCATGCACAACCCCGATGACAAGCCGAGCAATTGGTTCATACTTTTTAATGCGCTTCAGCTTTTTCAACCCTCACGCAATACATGAGCACAAGCCATGGATATAGCACTATAGGTGGAATAGAATATGATGATGGAGGTTATGTGGAGAAGACAAAAAGGGAGAAAGTCTCACATCGACGTGGCTAATCAATGGGCTATGGAGATGCCCATCAATTGATGTCAACGCGAGGAGTAGGGATTGCCATGCAACGGGTGCACTAGAGCTATAAGTGTATGAAAGCTCAAGCTCAAACTGAAACTAAGTGGGTGTGCATCCAACTTGCTTGCTCGTGAAGACCTCGGGCATTTGAGGAAGCCCATCATCGGAATATACAAGCCAAGTTCTATAATGAAAGTTCCCACTAGTATATGAAAGTGATAACTCAAGAGACTCTCTATATGAAGAACATGGTGCTATTCTGAAGCACAAGTGTGGTAAAAGGATAGTAACATTGTCCCTTCTCTCTTTTCTCTCATTTTTTCCTCCTTTTTCTCTTTTTTTGGTGGGCTTCTTTGGTCTCTCTTTTTTGTGTGGGCTTCTTTGGCCTTTTTTGTAAAGTACGGAGACTCATCCCAACTTGTGAGGGAATCATAGCTTCCATCATCCTTTCCTCACATGGGACAATGCTCTAATAATGATGATCATCACACTTTTATTTACTTACAAGTCGATATTACAACTCGATACTAGAACAGAGATATGACTCTATATGAATGCCTCCGGCGGTCTACCGGGATGTGCAATGATCTGGCATAGCAATGACATCAAAAAACGGAAAAGCCATGAAAACATCATGCTAGCTATCTTACGATCATGCAAAGCAATATGACAGTGAATGCTCAAGTCATGTATATGATGATGATGGAAGTTGCATGGCAATATATCTCGGAATGGCTATGAAAATGCCATAATAGGTAGGTATGGTGGCTGTTGTGAGGAAGATATAATGAGGCTTATGTGTGACAGAGTGTATAATATCACAAGGTTTGGATGCACCGGCGAAGTTTGCACCAACTCTCGAGGTGAGAAAGGGCAATGCACGGTGACGAAGAGGCTAGCAATGATGGAAGGGTGAGAGTGTGTATAATCCATAGACTCACATTAGTCATAAAGAACTCATATACTTAATGCAAAATTTTATTAGCCCTCGAAGCAAAGTACTACTATGCATGCCCCTAGGGGGATAGATTGGTAGGAAAAGACCATCGCTCGTCCCCGACCGCCACTCATAAGGAAGACAATCAATAAATACCTCATGCTCCGACTTCGTTACATAATGGTTCACCATACGTGCATGCTATGGGAATCACTATTGACACACAAACACGTCAGGTGTACCCTCGACGCCGGGGGTGATGCACCGCAGCTCACGTCGTAGGAGACCCGACCGACAGCGCGATACGCAAAACAGTCGACGGGCGCTTTTGCAGACCCGAAAACCCCACAACCCCGGGAGGGACCCCGTCAGGAGTGCGACGGCTATGGGCTGCCCTAGGTCGATTCGCTCGCCCCTAGAGCCTCGGGATTCGCATCTCTCAAACACGAAGAACAGCGAAGAACGAGAGAGAAAAACGATGGAGAGATAAAACGTAGATGAAAAAGTAGTATATTGATTTGTTCGATTGTGTGTTGTTTGATCGGCCATCACCCCAACATATATAAGAGGCGGCTGGACTTCCCGTACAAGCAAAAGATTCATCTAGGCTTTCCTTACAAGAAAAATTACATCAATTCACGTCCTAGAGTCCTAATTCTGTTCCAACTCGTATTCAGTCTGAATCTGGCCCAAACTCTGTCTTCCTTCTTGCGCGGGCCACTGGGCTTGCATATGATCTCCGATCGAGACGGCCCAAATATCAAACTTGTGCGCCTCGACGATACGAACAACCCTCATGTTGATCACTTTTTCAAATAAGGCCATCTTGAATACTTTTCGAGGTCATCTTTATCTTCCAGTCGGACTCGGTCTTGCAGTAGACTGGATTATCCAAGTCTCGTAGTGAATTTGTAGGCTATATATTAACTCTGATGATGATGAATCCAAAATCAAAGTTTACCGTCTAGATGATATGCACAACTTCTGTATTGAACACTTCTTCATCCAAGGTCATTTTGATAAACTTTCGAGCACATGTTCAATTTCACTCGGACTTGAGCTCATCCACTCGGATATTAGATACTTTCATTCGGATCGTCCGATTGGACTTTTTCACTCGGAAGACAATCTTTCACTCGGATGACTATATTTCCACTCGGATGACTATATTTCCACTCGGAAGGCACTATCGTATTCAATCGGCAAGTTTTCGTCCCGATGGTAATCTTTTCACTCGGAATATTTTCACATGGACGACAATTTCACTCGGATGATCATATTTCCACTCGGATGACTATATTTCCACTTGGATAAGAAAAGTTCATTCGGTCAGCAAACTTTCACTCGACCGGTAAATTTTCACTCGACCGTAAACTTTCACTCGGATGGTAAACTTTTCACTCGGATTTCCGACTGAAAACATAGCCCGATCTTGATTTGTCTCTCCAGGCCTCATACGACCTCGGATTGAGACAAATTATATATGAAAATCAATCGGCTCGACGATACGAAACTTTTTCGTGTTGAAGGTTTTTCGATTCAAGGCCGTCTTGATGGCCGAATTACTCGCGCAACCCATCAGACAAGTGTCTGGCACCTCGCGCCATATTTCCGTTGAGGTTCGGTCTGCAGTGTATTGCCTCTAACTTTTGCATATGAACTCGGATTGAGATAATTTATATATCAAAATCGGTTGCCTCGATGATACGAAGACAATTCCTTAAGAATACTCCTTCATCCGAGGTCATCTTGAAGACGTGATTGGCCAAAAACCACTCGGAACATTGAATTATGCCACTCGGAGTATAGTTTCGGTCCGTAAGATAAAGTCGAATGAATATAACCGAAACATCAAAGTGGTTCCACTCGGAGACGTGAATCTTTTCATGCTGAAAACCCGTTCACTCGAGACCATCTTCATTGCAATCTGTATCTTGCCAAAATCAGGTGTCAACACATGCCCCCCTGTTTTTCGGCAAAGCTTGCACGCCGAAAAATAATATGCATAGTGTTTGTTCTAAGGACGATATCAACACTCCATCGGCCATTTATTTTCTCAGGGCGATAATTATGTATCGGCCATGTTTGTGCTAAGGGCGATAATCGTATATCGGCCATTGCCTACTTAGGCTTCCTGCCACACACTCGGGTGGTACTTCTTCAAATATTTGCCATTGAGAGCTCGAGGTAACAATGCCCCTTGTATTGATTCCACCAAATATGAATTTCCGGGAACAACTCTTGTAATTCTAAAAGGACCTTCCCAACTTGGAGACCACTTCCCGAATTTTCTATCTCTTGAACCAATCGGCAGAATCACTTTCCAGACGAGATCACCAACTTGAAAATTCTTCAACTTAACTTTCTTATTGTAAGCTCTTGCAACCCTCAACTTGTCTCTCTCTATGGACTTCAAAGCAACCAAACGTTTATCGGCAACCTCATCAATATTGTCCATCATCAAGTTATAAAAGTCTACTGCCGATATCCATCATCAAGTTATAAAAGTCTACTGCCGATAAATCATTTTGTTTGGCTATTCTCAAAGCATTCAAATTTACTTCCACTGGTAAAACGGCCTCTTGACCATATACTAGCTCATATGGGGTCACCTTCGTAGCACCATGCCTTGAAATTCTATGTGCCCACAAAGCTTCAGACAACAACTCATGCCATCTCCTTGGATTATCTTCAATCTTTTTCTTGATGAGTTTGATTAAAATTTTATTGCTAGACTCAGCTTGTCCATTAGCTTGGGCATAATATGGAGAGGAATTGAGCAACTTTATGTTATAAGATCCGGCAAACTCTCTCTGTATGTGTCATGTTCTTGAGAGGTACTGCTTCAGACCATTTAGTGAAATAATCAGTTGTCACCAATACGAACCGATGCCCCTTTGAGGAAGATGTATGAATTTGCCCAATAAAGTCTAAACCCCATCCTCTGAAAGGCCACGGCTTGATAACAGGATGCAACATAGCAGTAGGAGCCAATTGAATATCACCAAATTTTTGACAAGCTTCGCACCCTTTATAATATCTGAAGCAATCATTAATCATAGTCGGCCAATAAAACCCAGCACGTCGCAACAACCATTTCATCTTGGGAGCCGACTGGTGAGTGCCACAAATGCCTTCATGTACCTCTCCCATAGCAACTCTTGCCTGGTCCTCATCCAAACACTTTAAAAGAACATCATCGACTGTTCGGCGATAAAGACCATCATCTCTCATTGTATACTTGAAAGCCATACGCCGAACAGCCCTGTCCACCCTTTCACTCGGATTGCACAAGTAATCAACAATGGGCTTCCTCCAGTCGGGATTGTCACCTGCACTAGATTTTTTGTTAATGACCGAATCAGTGGGTTCTGGTTCGGCCTCTTCTATACTGGTAAGACAAGACATCGGACTTTGAGAAATATGAAACATGCCATGATCAATATGGTATCTAGATGCTTGTTGTGCCAACTCATTTGCTCTCCAGTTGTCATGTCTAGATATATGTGCAATGCTAAAACAATCCAAAGTAGAGATTATATCTAGACATTTATTAAGATAAACATTAAGTGATTCGTCCAAACACTGAAAGACTTTGGATATTTGCTGCACCACTAGTAAGGAATCAACATAAGCCTCAATATGTGTAACACCTATAGCAAGTAACATCTCTAGGCCGAACAACAATGCTTCATATTCGGATTGATTGTTTGTGCAAAAATATTCTAAGCGGCATGAGGCTTCAAAAACAGCACCATGAGGAGATATATAAACAATGCCAACACCTTGGCCATTGCTACAAACTGAACCATCAAAGTATAATATCCATGGTACTAATGAAACAAGGTTCATATCAACATCATGCTTGTTATTAATCCGATGTTCAACAATGAAATTAGCAACAATTTGGCCTTTCATGGATTTTAGAGATTCATAAGCCAAATCATATTCAATCAAAGCATAAGCCCACTTGCCAATTCTACCACTAAGAATTGGCCTATGCAACATGTATTTAATGACATCGGTTTGACAAGATACTACACAAACACTCGACACTAAATATTGTCTCAGTTTTGTGCAAGCATAATATAAGCATAGACATAATTTCTCAATAAATGTATACCTTGTCTCTGCGTCCAATAAGCGGCGGCTCAAATAAGTGATGGCATGCTCTTTTCCTTCGGTCTCTTGAGTTAGAATAGCACCAATAACTCCTTCCTCTGCTGCAATGTAAAGTCTAAAGGGTTCCCTATGCTTGGGTGCTCTCATCACGGGAGGAGTTCACAAATAATTCTTGATCATATCAAATGCTTCTTGCTGTTTTGCCCCCCAAGTGAAATCAGCATCATTCTTTAATCGAAGGATAGGAGTAAATGCATCAACTTTCCCTGATAGATTAGCTATGAACCTTCTCAAATAATTGACCTTGCCAAGGAACTTTTGCATATCTCTCTTGCATGTTGGAGCCTCCACTTTCTGTATAGCCTCTATCTTTTTGGGATCAATCTCTATACCATCTTCATGAATAATGAAACCCAAAAACTTGCCAGCTGACACGCCGAAAGCACACTTCAAAGGATTCATTTTCAGTCCATACTTTTTCATTCTTTCAAAAGTTAAACGCAAATCAGCCAAGTGAGATTCAAAAGCATCCGATTTGACAACAATATCATCAATATAAACTTCAAGTATGACACCGAGTAAATCATGAAAAATCAAATTCTTAGCCCTTTGATATGTGGCGCCAGCATTTTTTAATCCAAATGTCATCACTGTCCACTCGAATAAACCAAGGAAACCAGGGCATCGAAAAGCCGTCTTGTACATGTCCTCTTCGGCCATAAAAATTTGGTTGTATCCGGCATTACCATCTAGAAAGCTAATAACCTTATGTCCAGAAGCATCATTAATAAGCATATCAGCTATTGGCATAGGATACTCATCTTTGGGTGTAGCCCTATTCAAATCTCTGAAGTCAATGCACACCCTCAACTTACCGGACCCTTTCTTCTCCACTAGGACAATGTTAGAAATCCACTCGGCATACCTGCAAGGTCAAATGAAATTAGCTTCAAGCAGTCGACCGATCTCTTCCTTGATCTGGTCATATGTTTTCGGATTAAATTTTCTGGCCGACTGTTTATAAGGTCTAAAAACGGCCTTTATAGGCAACCGATGTTCCACTAGCTCTCGGCTTAACCCTGGCATCTCATGATATTCCCATGCAAAGCAACAAACATATTCTTTCAATAGCTCAATTAACTTAGCCTTACAATCGGCTTTCAAATTTTTGTTTATAAATGTCAGTCGAGTGACTGAACCATCTCCAATATCTACCTCTTCTAACGGATCGGTTGATGTAAAACCTTGTCCAAGTTTATCCATGTCATCCAACTCCTCTATAGACTCATACATATCGTTCTCATTGGACCGATACTTTACAAGACGTTTTTGTAACCACTCGGAATTAGGATCCATTTAAACATATCATACCTTGGAGCCGATTGCGTTCACTCGGCTTTAAAGAGACGGGCACAAAACCATTCTTGGTCGCGCTGAGAAAATCAAATTCTGATAAGTCACGTCCCGTCAAGCAAGTAGCATTGGGATGTTGCCAATCCACCGATGCATCGGCCAAAGCAACACAGGCCGAGTTATCCGCATGAATAACTTCCACTTCATCATCAACCCACTGAATCAAAAATTGGTGCATAGTGGATGGCACGCACTGGTTTGCATGAACCTAATCACGGCCTAGTATGACGTTGTAGTTACCTTGCACCTCAGCGACAAAGAATGCAGTAGCCAAAGTTTTGCTTCTGACTGTAAGCTCCACATACATCACACCTTTGGCTTCAGTTTTCTCTTTGCCTTCAAATCCATTGAGCACCATATTGGTCTTGATCAATTCTTCATCAGGCAAACCCAATTTCTTGAAGACCGAATAGGGCATAAGATTTACCACAGCACCACCATCAACAAGCATCTGAGTGAGCGGCGACCCATTGATATGACCTCTGAGATATAATGGTTTCAGATGCGTCACTGGTTCTTTTGGCTTCTCGAATATCGCGTTTTTAGGGCCAAAATCCAGCTGAGCCACCTCCCCTTCCTCATCTACAGCATGAAACTCAGTAGGTAAGTAATACACCATATTGATATCCATACCTTCATGAACCAGTGTAGACTCATAGTCCAACATATCAGCCTCCTCCTCAAGTGCATCCACCGATTCAGAAATTTGTCCGAGTGAAGAGGAAGCAATAGGTAACGTAGATGATGCAATGATTGTGTCATCCTCTTTTGGTAGTATAGGTGCTGCTGTGATAGGTGTAGAAGCCGCAGCATCTTGTATTTGTTTGGGCCTCCACACTTGTTTTGTAGGTACCATAGGCCGAGTGTCATTGAACAACTTATCCCTTTGCTTCTCAGCCTCTTGTTCTGCCATCTCTTGACTCCTTAACCTCTGTAGTTTCCTCTTTTGTGTCTTTGTTAGCCCTGGAGGACACCACTTTGGCTGAGTGTATTTAGGATCTCTCGTTTTTACTCGGCTGGTTCTTGCTTCATGGTCATTGGCCGAGTGCTTTGGCGTGATAGAAAGTATCAGCTCAGTCGGATTGCTATGCACAATCGGCTGCTGTATGGCGTCGGTGCCCAAGATAAGTGAGTCGACATCCATTTTCTCCTTGCCTTTTCCTGACTCAACTGCTGCAACACTTGGGGATTTAACACGCCGTTCTTTTCGACTTTCCAGATGCATGAAATTTCCACTCGGGCGCACCTTTTTACTCTGATGGAATCCACTCGAATGGATGTCACTCGGATGGAATCCACTCGGATGGATATCACTCGGATGGAATTCAGTCGGATGGAATCTACTTGGCCACATTTTTTCACTCGGATAGCTTCCACCTGGGTGCATTCTTACACTCGGATAATTTCCATCCGGTCGCATGTTTTGACCAGCCGACCGATAGTTACCGATGTTCAGTCGGCCATTATATGAATATTCAAGTCGACCCCAAACTGTTTGCCTTTGCTCTTCTGGAAACAACGCCTTTGGTCCACTCGGTTTCATATACTGACTGAAAATATCATCTGATGGTGACCTTGGTCGCTTCAAGTATGATGGCCGGTTAGAGCTGGGACCAGCCGACTGATTAGCATATTTGGATAGCAACATATGAAAAGTTGGCTTGATCCGCTTGCGTTGCACTTTAGCTTCATTCCTCTTCCACTTGCCAACTTCTGGACTCTTGGATTTGACAAATTTAACTCGAGTATTTTCTTGCACTTGCGGTTGCCCCCCGAGTGTAGGATTCTTGATGGTGATTTTGATTACTTCCTTGCCATCGGGCTGCTTATCAAGCACAACATGTCTCCCCAAGACCGTGCTGCCTTCCTTGTCTTTCCTGGGCTCACCAATAATGATATTAGCTTTATTAGCAGATTCGGCTACCTCAGGCCGAATGAGTAGCTTCTTCCCCTCCAAATCCATGGTATTCATTGGAAAAGGTTATTTATCAACTTGCATCTCAGAAAAGTTCAATCGTCCGTCATTAATGGCCGATTGTATCTGTCGTCGAAAAACATTGCAATCGTAGTAGCATGAGAAAAAGAATTATGATACTTGCAATAAGCACGCCGTTTTAGCTCTTCAAACGGCGGTAAAGTATGAGATATTCTAATAATCTTAGCCTGCATCAAAGCATCAAATATTCTATCACACTTAGCAATGTTAAAAGTAAACTTCATCTCTTCATCATGATTCTTATGAATTGGTTTCAGACCATTTCAAGTAAAGGGTTTGGCCTTAGATGGCCAAACAAATTTAGTAGCAAAAACATCACCCTCATCATCCGAGTGATCACTATCATATTCCACCATATTCATCTTTGGACGATCGGCTTTGTATCTATGCACTTCTTTGAGATCTTTGCTTCGGCTTTCCTGAGCCAAAGCCCTTTGTAAGACTTGGTTGATATTTAAGAACTCATAACCTTCTAGATTTTCTCTAATGGGAGTTCTCAAACCACTCAGCACTAGGTCTGCCAAGTCTCTCTCGGTTATCACCAAACTAAAACACCGGTTTTTTGTTTCTCTGAATCTCTTGACGTAATCGGAGACCGATTCATCATGCTTCTGTTTAACCGATGTTAGATGTGATAACTTGAGTTCATTGTCGCCGCTATAAAAGTGATCATGAAATTTCTGCTCTAGCTGCGACCAAACCCGAATGGAACCATGTGGTAAAGAAGAAAACCATGAAAATGCAGTACCAGTTAAAGATAAAGGAAACAAACGCACTTTCAACTCATTTAGTGAGCCTGCTTCACCTAGTTGTGCTAAGTATTGACTAACATGCTCCCATGTGGTTTTTGTGCCCTCTCCATTGAACTTAACAAAATCTGGAATCTTATATCCCGGAGGGCACTGGATGGCATCAAAGTACTCGAGGTACGGCTTTTGGTAAATCTGATTCCGAGGTAACTCAACTCCAAAATTCTCTCTAAGCATCTTAGCCATCTCCTCTCTAAGATTAGCTAGACCATCATCCGTAGTGGACGATGATGCTTGTGGCAGTGACATAGGAAGAGTATGGTTACTAGCTGTAGGTAGGAATTGTGGCATGTATGTCGACCCATAAATTGGTAGTGGTCGAGTGGTTGTAGCTGTAGGTAGAGTTTGGTTCGGCGTCGCCACCGAACCTGTCATGCTCATAATAGGATTAATGGGTGTAGCCACAATCTGATTTGTTTGGGTAGGATAATAAGTCATCGGCACGGGAGGCGCCGATGCAATAGGTAAAGCCAGATTAGGGTTTTGCACGCTAGAAGCTACACCATTATTACCACTAGCCGATTGAGATATATTCTTCTGAGCATTAGTATTTTCTATGAAATTTTGATAGACTAGATTGTTACCATCAGCAATACGACTCTCAATCTCAGCCCACTGCTCAGGAGAAAAAGTAGTACTCACAGAGGGTTTAACCTGCTCGGCTTGAAGAGGAGGGAACTTGATTTCTTCAATCGGAATGATATTGCCTTGGCGATCTTTCTTGAATTTTGCAAGGAACTCCTGCAGGTCCTTCTCCTCGCGCGCCTTCTTGTACTCCTCATAGACTTGGCAATGATCGGCCGATATCTCATCAAGACTAGGCTTAATGATGTTATCGGTGTCTACCTCAGATGGCTTGGGAAGATCGGACATGGTGGATGATGATGATTGATCTTCGTTCCCCAGCGGAGTCGCCAAAAAGTGTGTTGACACACGAACACGTCACGTGTACCCTCGACGCCGGGGGTGATGCACCACAGCTCACGTCGAAGGAGACCCGACCGACAGCGCGATACGCAAGACAGTCGACGGGCACTTCTGCAGACCCGAAAACCCCCACACCCCCGGGAGGGACCCCGTCAAGGAGTGCGACGGCTATGGGCTGCCCTAGGTCGATTCGCTCGCCCCTAGAGCCTCGGGATTTGCAGCTCTCAAACACGAAGAACGGCGAAGAACGAGAGAGATAAAACATAGATGAAAAAGTAGTATATTGATTTGTTCGATTGTGTGTTGTTCAATCGGCCATCACCCCCAACATATATAAGAGGCGGCTGGACTTCCCGTACAAGCAAAGGATTCATCTAGGCTTTCCTTACAAGAAAAATTACATCAATTCACGTCCTAGAGTCCTAATTCTATTCCAACTAGGATTCAGTCTGAATCTGGCCCAAACTCTGTCTTCCTTCTTGCGCGGGCCGCTGGGATTGCATATGATCTCCGATCGAGACGACCCAAATATTAAACTTGTGCGCCTCGACGATACGAACAACCCTCATGTTGATCACTTTTTCAAATAAGGCCATCTTGAATACTTTTCGAGGCCATCTTTATCTTCCAGTCGGACTCGGTCTTGCAGTAGACTGGATTATCCGAGTCTCGTAGTGAATTTGTAGGCTATATATTAACTCTGATGATGATGACTCCAAAATCAAAGTTTACCGTCTTGATGATACGCACAACTTCTGTATTGAACACTTCTTCATCCAAGGTCATTTTGATAAACTTTCGAGCACATGTTCAATTTCACTCGGACTTGAGCTCATCCACTCGGATATTAGATACTTTCACTCGGATCGTCCGATTGGACTTTTTCACTCGGAAAACAATCTTTCACTCGGATGACTATATTTCCACTCGGATAACTATATTTCCACTCGGAAGGCACTATCTTATTCAATCGGCAAGTTTTCGTCCCGATGGTAATCTTTTCACTCGGAATATTTTCACCTGGACGACAATTTCACTCGGATGATCATATTTCCACTCGGATGACTATATTTCCACTTGGATAATAATAAGTTCATTTGGTCGGCAAACTTTCACTCGACCGGTAAATTTTCACTCGACCATAAACTTTCACTCGGATGGTAAACTTTTCACTCGGATTTCTGACTGAAAACATAACCCGATCTTGATTTGTCTCTCCAGACCTCATACGACCTCGGATTGAGACGAATTATATATGAAAATCGATCGGCTCGACGAGACGAAACTTTTTCGTGTTGAAGGTTTTTCGATTCAAGGCCGTCTTGATGGCCGAATTACTCGCGCAACCCATCAGACAAGTATCTGGCACCTTGCGCCATATTTCCGTTGAGGTTCGGTCTGCAGTGTATTGCCTCTAACTTTTGCATATGAACTCGGATTGAGATGATTTATATATCAAAATCGATTGCCTCAACGAGACGAAGACAATTCCTTAAGAATGCTCCTTCATCCGAGGTCATCTTGAAGACGTGATTGGCCAAAAACTACTCGGAACATTGAATTATGCCACTCGGAGTATAGTTTCGGTCCGTAAGATAAAGTCGAATGAATATAACCGAAACATCAAAGTGGTTCCACTCGGCGACGTGAATCTTTTCATGCTGAAAACCCATTCACTTGAGACCATCTTCATTGCAATCTGTATCTTGCCAAAATCAGGTGTCAACAATCACAATCCTCAACACAAGTATTTCTGCAATCCACAACTACCCACTAGCATGACTCTAATATCACCATCTTTATATCGCAAAACTATTGCAAGAAATCAAACATATCATATTCAGTGATCTATAAGTTTTATGTAGGATTTTATGACTAACCATGTGAATGAGCAATTCCTGTCATCTCTCTAAATAGATATAAGTGAAGCAAGAGAGTTTAATTCTTTCTACAAAAGATATGCCCACGCTCTAATAAATATAAATGAAGCAAAAGAGCATTCTACAAATGGCGGTTTTCTATGTAAAGAGAAACAGGCAATCCAAACTTCAAATGATATAAGTGAAGCACATGAAGCATTCTATAAATCAACCAAGGACTATATCATACCAGCATGGTGCATAAAAGATAAATGAAAACTAAGTGCAAAAGACGCTCCAAGATCTGCACATATCACATGAATGAAACGAATCTGAAAACATACTGATACTTGTTGAAGAAAGAGGGGATGCTTTCTGGGGCATCCCCAAGATTAGACGCTTGAGTCTCCTTGAATATTTACTTGGGGTGCCTAGGGCATCCCCAAGCTTGAGCTCTTGCCTCTCTTCCTTCTTCTCATATCGAGACCTTCTCGATCATCGAACACTTCATCCACACAAAACTTCAACAGAAAACTCGGTAAGATCCGTTAGTATAATAAAGCAAATCAATACTCTAAGTACTGTTGCAAACCAATTCATATTTTGTTTTTGCATTATAGCTACTGTAGTATAACTTTTCCATGGCTTAATCCACTGATATAATTCGATAGTTTCATCAAATCAAGCAAACTATGCATCAAAAACAGAATTTGTCTAAAACAGAACAGTCTGTAATAATCTGAACATTCACCATACTTATGATACTTGAAAAATTCTGCCAAAATTAGGAAAAATAAAAATTTTGTATAGAAAGACAGTGCAAAAATAATCAAAACCATTTGACGTTCCAGTAAAAAAATGTAAAATTGCGCGCTACAGCCAAAGTCTCTGTCCTGCACCATACAAACCAACAAGCATCTAAAACATCCTGAAGGCAAACATTGGCACATTCTTTTTATAATACAATGGAATTGTACAAGGGGATAATTATTTTTGTTGAAAATTTTCTGTAATTAAGATTCACAAAGTTTCCATGGACATGAACAAAGTTCTGTTGGGGAACGTAGCAGAAATTCAAATTTTCTACGCATCACCAAGATCAATCTATGGAGTAATCTAGCAACGAGGGGAAGGAGAGTGCATCTACATACCCTTGTAGATCGCTAAGCAGAAGCGTTCAAGTGAACGGGGTTGATGGAGTCGTACTCGTCGTGATCCAAATCACCGATGATCCTAGTGCCGAACGGACGGCACCTCCGTGTTCAACACACGTACGGCCCGGTGACGTCTCCTACGCCTTGATCCAGCAAGGGGAGAAGGAGAGGTTGGGGAAGACTCCATCCAGCAGCAGCACGACGGCGTGGTGGTGGTGGAGGAGCGCGGGACTCTAGCAGGGCTTCACCAAGCACTATGAGAGACGAGGAGGAAGAGGGGTAGGGCTGCCCCAACAGGGAGATTGAATCGCGTGTCTTGGGCAGCCCCAAACCTCAAGTATATATAGGGGGAGGGGAGGGGCTGCGCCCCCACCTAGGGTTCCCTCCCTAGGGGTGGCGGCAGCCCCCAGATCCCATCTGGGAGGCGGCCAAGGGGGAGAGAGAGGGGGCGCACCTAGGGTGGGCCTTAGGGCCCATCTGCGCCTAGGGTTTGCCCCCTCTCCCCTTGAGGACGCCTTGGTCCTTGGTGGGAGGCGCCCCAGCCCACCTAGGGGCTGGTCCCTTCCCACTATTGGCCCATGTAAGCCTCCGGGGCTGGTGGCCCCACCTGGTGGACCCCCGGACCCCTCCGGTGGTCCCGGTACACTACCGGTGATGCCCGGAACACTTCCGGTGGCCAAAACCATACTTCCTATATATTAATCTTTACCTCCGGACCATTCCGGAACTCCTCGTGACATCCGGGATCTCATCCGGGACTCCGAACAACATTCGGTAACCGCGTACATACTTTCCCTATAACCCTAGCGTCATCGAACCTTAAGTGTGTAGACCCTACGGGTTCGGGAGTCATGCAGACATGGCCGAGAAAACTCTCCGGTCAATAACCAACAGCGGGATCTGGATACCCATGTTGGCTCCCACATGTTCCACGATGATCTCATCGGATGAACCACGATGTCAAGGATTCAATCAATCCCGTATACAATTCCCTTTGTCCAGCGGTATTGTACTTGCCCGAGATTCGATCGTCGGTATCCCGATACCTTGTTCAATCTCGTTGCCGGCAAGTCTCTTTACTCGTTCCATAACACATCATCCCGTGATCAACTCCTTGGTCACATTGTGCACATTATGATGATGTCCTACCGAGTGGGCCCAGAGATACCTCTCCGTTTACACGGAGTGACAAATCCAAGTCTCATTCGTGCCAACCCAACAGACACTTTCGGAGATACCTGTAGTGTACCTTTATAGCCACCCAGTTACGTTGTGAAGTTTGGCACACCCAAAGCATTCCTACGGTATCCGGGAGTTGCACAATCTCATGGTCTAAGGAAATGATACTTGACATTAGAAAAGCTTTAGCATACGAACTACACGATCTTTGTGCTAGGCTTAGGATTGGGTCTTGTCCATCACATCATTCTCCTAATGATGTGATCCCGTTATCAACGACATCCAATGTCCATGGTCAGGAAACCGTAACCATCTATTGATCAACGAGCTAGTCAACTAGAGGCTTACTAGGGACATGGTGTTGTCTATGTATCCACACATGTATCTGAGTTTCCTATCAATACAATTCTAGCATGGATAATAAACGATTATCATGAACAAGGAAATATAATAATAACCAATTTATTATTGCCTCTAGGGCATATTTCCAACAGTCTCCCACTTGCACTAGAGTCAATAATCTAGTTCACATCGCCATGTGATTAACACTCACAGGTCACATCGCCATGTGACCAACATCCAAGAGTCTACTAGACTCAATGATCTAGTTCACATCACTATGTGATAAACACTCAAAGCATTCTGGGTTTGATCATGTTATGCTTGTGAGAGAGGTTGTAGTCAACGGGTCTTGCCATATTCAGATCCCTATGTATTTCGCAAAACTTTATATCGTAGATGCTGCTGCCACGTTCCACTTGGAGCTATTCCAAATTGTTGCTCCATTATACGTATCTGGTATCTCTACTCAGAGCTATCCGGATAGGTGTTAAGCTTGCATCGACGTAACTCTTTACGTCGAACTCTTTATCACCTCCATAACCGAGAAACATTTCCTTATTCCTCTAAGGATAATTTTGACCGCTATCTGGTGATCTACTCCTAGATCACCTTTGTACCCTCCTGCCAGACATGTGGCAAGGCACACATCAGGTGCGGTACTTCAGCATGGCATACCGTATAGAGCCTATGACAAAAGCATAGGGGACGACCTTCGTCCTTTCTCTTTCTTATGCCGTGGTCAAGCTTTGAGTCTTACTCAACTTCACACCTTACAACTCAGGTAAGAACCCCTTCTTTGACTGATCTATTTTGAACTCTTTCAAAAACATGTCCAGGTGTGCGTTCTTTGAAAGTATCATCAGGCGTCTTGATCTATTTCTATAGATCTTGATGCCCAATATGTAAGCAGCTTTATCCAGGTCTTCCTTTGAAAATCACTCTTCAAACAACCGTTTATGCTTTCCAGAAATTCTACATTATTTCAGATCAACAATATGTCATCCACATATACTTATCAGAAATATTGTAGTGCTCCCACTCACTTTCTTGTAAATACAAGTTTCTAGCAAACATTGTATAAACCTAAAAGCTTTGATCACTCCATCAAAGCATATATTCCGACTCCGAGATGCTTGCTCTAGTCCATAGAAGGATTGCTGGAGCCAGCATACCTTTTAGCATCCTTAGGATCGTCAAAAACTTTTATTGTATCACATACAACTTTTCTTACAAAAACCTGGTAAGAAAACTTGTTTTGACATCCATCTGTAAGATTTCATAATCGAAAAATACAGCTAATGCTAACATGATTTCGACGGACTTAAGCATCGCTACGGGTGAGAAATTCTCATCGTAGTCAACTCCTTGAACTTGTGAAAAGACTCTTTCCCACAAGTCGAGCTTCATAGACAGTAACATTACCGCCCACGTCCGTCTTCTTCTTAAAGATCCATTTATCTCAATGGCTTGCTCATCATCGGGCAAGTCCACCAAAGTCCATACTTTGTTCTGATATATGGATCCTATCTCGGATTTCATGGCTTCTAACCATTTGTCAGAATACGGGCCCACCATCGCTTCTCCATAGCTCGTAGGTTCATTGTTGTCTAACAACATGATATCTAAGACAGGATTACCGTACCACTTAGGAGTAGTACATATCCTTGTCGACCTACGAGGTTCGATAGCAACTTGATCCAAAGCTTCATGATCACTATCATTAACTTCCTATTCAACAGACGTAGGCTCCATAGAAAACATCTTTCTATGTTGCATCACTCTCTGATTGAAGTAAAGGTTCGACAACCTCATCAAGTTCTATCTTCCTCCCACTCAATTCTTTCGAGAGAAACTCCTTCTCGAGAAAGGACCCGTTCCTAGTGACAAACAATTTGCCCTCGGATCTGAGATAGAAGGTATACCCAACTGTCACCTTTGGGTATCCTATGAAGATGTGTTTGTCCGCTTTGGGTTCGAGCTTCTCCGGCTGAAGCCTTAAGCATCGCAGCCCCAAACATTAAGAAACGACAACTTTGGTTTCTTGCCAAACCAATGTTCATACGATGTCGTCTCAACGGACTTAGATGGTGTCCTATCTAAAGTGAATGCAGCTGTCTCTAACGCATAACCTCAAAATGAAAGCGGTAGATTGATAAGAGACATCATAGATCGCACCATATCTCATAGTGTTCGATTACGATGTCCGGACACACCATTACCTTGTGGTGTTCCAGGTGGCTTCAACTGTGAAACAATTCCACAATGTCTTAAGTGATTGCCAAACTCATAACTCAGAAAATCCCCTTTTTATCAGATCATAGGAACATGATCTTATTGTTATGATGATTCTTAACTTCACTCTGAAATCGCTTGAACTTTTTCAAACATTTCAGACTTGTGCTTCATTAAGTAGATATACCTATATCTACCCAAATCGTCAGTGAAGATGAGAAAATAGCGATATCCACCGCATGCTTCAATTCTCATTGGATCACACGCATCAGCATGTATGATTTCCAACAAGTCACTTGCCCGTTTCATTATACCTAAAAACGGGGTCTTAGTCATCCTGCCCATGAGGCAAGGCTCGCATGTGTCAAGTGATTCAAAATCAAGTGACTCCAAACATCCATCGACATGGAGTTTCTTCATGCATCTTACGCCAATATGACTTAAGCGGCAGTGCCACTAGAAAGTGGTCCTATCATTATTAACTCTACATCTTTTGGCGTGAACATGTGTATTACCACGACCGAGATTCAATGAACCATTCACATAGGGTGCATGACCATGAAAGGTATCATTCATGTAAACAGAATAACCATTATTCTCTAACTTAAATGAATGACCGTATTGCAATGAACCTGATCTAATCATATTCATGCTCAACGTAGACACCTGATAACATTTATCTAGGTTCAATACTAATCCCGAAGGTAGATGGAGCGTGTGATGGTGATCTCATCAACTTTGGAAACACTTCCAACACACATCGTCAGCTCTCCCTTAGCCAGTCTCCGTTTAGTCCGTAGCTTTTGCTTCAAGTCACCAGTAATAGCAACTGAACCGGTATCCAATACCCAGGTGCTACCAGGAGTACTAGCGAGGTACACATTAATAACATGTATATACTTTGTTGAAGTTGCCAGCCTTCTTATCTACTATGCATTTGGGGTAATTCCGCTACCAGTGACTGTTCCCCTTACAATAGAAGCACTTAGTCTCGGGTTTGGGTTCAACCTTGGGTTCCTTCACTGGAGCGGCAACTGGTTTGCCATCCATGAAGTTTCCCTTCTAGCCCTTGCCCTTCTTGAAACCAGTGGTCTTGTTAAACCATCAACACTTGATGCTCCTTCTTGATTTCTACCCTTTACGGTCTTAAGCACCGCGAACAGCTCCGGGATCAACTCCATCCCTTGCATGTCATAGTTCATCATGAAGATCTAGTAGCTTAGTGATAGTGGCTAGAGAACTCTATCAATCACTATCTTGTCTGGAAGTTTAACTCCCACTTGACTTAAGTGATTATAGCACCCAGACATTCTGAGCACATGCTCACTAGCTGAGCTATTCTCCTCCATCTTGTTGGCTAAAGAACTTGTCAGAGGTCTCACACCTCTCAACACGGGTATGAGCCTGAAATCCCAATTTCAGCTCTTGGAACATCCCATATGTTCTATGGCGTTTAAAACGTCATTGGAATCCCGATTCTAAGCCGTAAAGTATGGTGCACTAAACTATCAAGTAGTCATCAGGAAGTGTCTGTCAGGTGTTCACAACATCCACAGATGATGTTGTAGGGGTTTGCACATCGAGCGGTGCATCAAAGACATAAGCCTTCTGTGTAGCAGTGAGGACACTCCTCGGACTACGGACCTAGTCCGCATCAGTGCTTACAATATCTTTCAACTTGGTCTTTCTCTAGGAACGTATTGAAACAGGGAGCTACAACGTGAGGTATTTATCTACAACATATTTGCAAAGACAATTTAGACTATGTTCATGATAATTGAGTTCATTTAATGAACTCCCACTCAGATAGACATCCCTCTAGTCATCTAAGTGAAACATGATCCGAGTCAACTAGGCCATGTCCGATCATCACGTGAGACGGACTAGTCAACATCGGTGAACATCTTCATGTTGATCGTATCTTCTATATGACTCATGCTCGAACTTTCGGTCTTCCGTGTTCCGAGGCCATGTCTGTACATGCTAGGCTCGTCAAGTCAACCTAAGTGTTTTTGCTGTGTAAATCTGGCTTACACCCGTTGTATTCGAACGTTAGAATCTATCACACCCGATCATCACGTGGTGCTTCGAAACAACGAACCTTCGCAACGGTGCATAGTTAGGGGGAACACCTTTCTTGAAATTTTAGTGAGGGATCATCTTATTTAAGCTACCGTCGTTCTAAGCAAATAAGATGTAAAACATGATAAACATCACATGCAATCAAATAGTGACATGATATGGCCAATATCATTTTGCTCCTCTCGATCTCCATCTTCGGGGATCCATGATCATCGTTGTCACCGGCATGGCACCATGATCTCCATCATCATGATCTCCATCATCGTGTCTTCTTGAAGCTGTCTCGTCATCTATTACTTCTACTACTATGGCCAACGCTTTAGCAATAAAGTAAAGTAATTACATGACGTTTATGTTGACACGCAGGTCATAAATAAATTAAGACAACTCCTATGGCTCCTGCCGGTTGTCATACTCATCAACATGCAAGTCGTGATTCCGATTACAAGAACATGATCAATCTCATACATCACATATATCATTCATCACATCCTTTTGGCCATATCACATCACAAGGCATATGCTGCAAAAACAAGTTAGATGTCCTCTAATTGTTGTTGCAAGTTTTTACGTGGCTGCTATAGGTTTCTAGCAAGAACGTTTCTTACCTACGCCAAAATCACAACGTGATATGCCAATTTCTATTTACCCTTCATAAGGACCCTTTTCATCGAATCCGATCCGACTAAAGTGGGAGAGACAGTCACCCGCTAGCCACCTTATGCAACTAGTGCATGTCAGTTGGTGGAACCAGTCTCACGTAAGAGTACGTGTAAGGTCGGTCCGGGCCGCTTCATCCCACGATGCCGCAGAATCAAGATAAGACTAGTAACGGCAAGTAAATTGACAAAATCAATGCCCACAACTGCTTTGTGTTCTACTCGTGCATAGAAACTACACATAGACCTAGCTCATGATACCACTGTTGGGGAACATAGCAGAAATTCAAAATTTTCTACGCATCACCAAGATCAATCTATGGAGTAATCTAGCAACGAGGGGAAGGAGAGTGCATCTACATACCCTTGTAGATCGCTAAGCGGAAGCGTTCAAGTGAACGGGGTTGATGGAGTCGTACTCGTCGTGATCCAAATCACCGATGATCCTAGTGCCGAACGGACGGCACCTCCGTGTTCAACACACGTACAGCCCGGTGACGTCTCCTACGCCTTGATCCAGCAAGGGGAGAAGGAGAGGTTGGGGAAGACTCCATCCAGCAGCAGCACGATGGTGTGGTGGTGGTGGAGGAGCGCGGGACTCTAGCAGGGCTTCGCCAAGCACTACGAGAGACGAGGAGGAAGAGGGGTAGGGCTGCGCCAACAGGGAGATTGAATCGCGTGTCTTGGGCAGCCCCAAACCTCAAGTATATATAGGGGGAGGGGAGGGGCTGCGCCCCCACCTAGGGTTCCCTCCCTAGGGGTGGCGGCAGCCCCCAGATCCCATCTGGGAGGCGGACAAGGGGGAGAGAGAGGGGGGCGCACCTAGGGTGGGCCTTAGGGCCCATCTGCGCCTAGGGTTTGCCCCCTCTCCCCTTGAGGACGCCTTGGTCCTTGGTGGGAGGCGCCCCAGCCCACCTAGGGGCTGGTCCCTTCCCACTATTGGCCCATGTAAGCCTCCGGGGCTGGTGGCCCCACCTGGTGGACCCCCGGACCCCTCCGGTGGTCCCGGTACACTACCGGTGATGCCCGGAACACTTCCGGTGGCCAAAACCATACTTCCTATATATTAATCTTTACCTCCGGACCATTCCGGAACTCCTCGTGACGTCTAGGATCTCATCCGGGACTCCGAACAACATTCAGTAACCGCATACATACTTTCCCTATAACCCTAGCGTCATCGAACCTTAAGTGTGTAGACCCTACGGGTTCGGGAGTCATGCAGACATGGCCGAGAAAACTCTCCGGTCAATAACCAACAGCGGGATCTGGATTCCCATGTTGGCTCCCACATGTTCCACCATGATCTCATCGGATGAACCACGATGTCAAGGATTCAATCAATCCCGTATACAATTCCCTTTGTCCAGCGGTATTGTACTTGCCCGAGATTCGAGCGTCGGTATCCTGATACCTTGTTCAATCTCGTTGCTGGCAAGTCTCTTTACTCGTTCTGTAACACATCATCCCGTGATCAACTCCTTGGTCACACTGTGCACATTATGATGATGTCCTACCGAGTGGGCCCAGAGATACCTCTCCGTTTACACGGAGTGACAAATCCAAGTCTCGATTCGTGCCAACCCAACAGACACTTTCGGAGATACCTGTAGTGTACCTTTATAGCCACCCAGTTACGTTGTGACGTTTGGCACACCCAAAGCATTCCTACGGTATCCGGGAGTTGCACAATCTCATGGTCTAAGGAAATGATACTTGACATTAGAAAAGCTTTAGCATACGAACTACATGATCTTTGTGCTAGGCTTAGGATTGGGTCTTGTCCATCACATCATTCTCCTAATGATGTGATCCCGTTATCAACGACATCCAATGTCCATGGTTAGGAAACCGTAACCATCTATTGATCAACGAGCTAGTCAACTAGAGGCTTACTAGGGACATGGTGTTGTCTATGTATCCACACATGTATCTGAGTTTCCTATCAATACAATTCTAGCATGGATAATAAATGATTATCATGAACAAGGAAATATAATAATAACCAATTTATTATTGCCTCTAGGGCATATTTCCAACAAGTTCAAGGACGTCCCCCACTTTCACAATGCTCGTCTATATCACTTTCACTTTTCTTTTTGAAAAGTTTTGGGTTCCCCTCTTTATTTTTTTGTTTTTAAACTATATAAAAGCACACAACAGAAATAAATGACTCTCTAAAACTTCCGGGTCGTCTCCCTGGCAGTGCTTTATTTAAAGCCATTAAGCTAGGCATATAGTGCTCAAGTAATGAGTCCACCCGGATCCCAAGGTATATCAAAGCCAATTTTAATTAACAATGATTTGTAATTTAGTAGTGAGCACAAAGTAACATATATCATGCAACAATGAAGTCTAACTCTCTTCCTATGCATCGGCATGTCATAAAAGAACAATTCATGCACACATAGTAAAGGCCAATGCATAGTATAAACAGTTTCTTGCAATTTTATCGTATTGGAAACATAGAGAGGTGGAGATATAGTTCCTCTCTCATAATAATTGCAAGTAGGAGCAGCAAGCACATGCATATTATATTCATCAAAATCATCATGTGTAATAGTAAAACGCAACCCATCAATATAATCCTTAATAAGTGCAAACTTCTCCGATATAGTGTAGTCGGGAGAATTCAAAAAGATAATAGGACTATCATGCGTGGGTGCAATAGCAAGTTCATCTCCATAAGCATAATTCATATTGGTATCTTGGCCACAAGCATAGCAAGCATCATCAAAAAGGGATATTTCAAGAGAATCAACGGGATCATAACAATCATCATAGCAATCATCCTTCGGTAAGCATGAAGGGAAATTAAACAATGTATGAGTTGAAGAGTTACTCTCATTAGAAGGTGGGTACGGGTGGCTAATCCGCTCTTCCTCATTTTGTTCTTCGCTCTCCTCATCATCTTTTTCATCCAATGAGCTCACAGTTTCATCAATTTATTCTTCCATAGACTCCTGCAAAATATTAGTCTCTTCTTGGACAGCAGAGACTTTCTCAATAAATTCATCAATATCGGAATAGAATTCATAATTCTCATAGCAATATTTAAGGATATCTAAATTTTCAGGTCTATAAACTGAATCATCAAAATTTCACACTCTTTAAACAAAGATTCAATTTCATAAGCACCCATAAAAGCAACAAATTCTTCTATTTGTTCCACATCATAGTAATCATATATATACCATTAGCATAAGAAGACAAGGTTTTATCATCATTAAATTTGCATGAAAAGGGAAGGTGTGGAGCCTTCATCCTAGAGCAACAAGTATAGTCATATCTCAAGCATAGTTCCCGAGCATACCAATGCAACATATGAATTTGATCCCATAATAGTTTCCCTTTTTGAGTCAAGCGATATTCCCTAAAGTATTCACGTTGATCCAACGTGTCTCCCATAACATAATTGAATGGGGTTTTCTCAGGATTATCAAAGTAGTACATAATCTCTTTCACATAACCAGCATCGAGGGTTTTAGGAGGTTCCCCATCTCCATGAGTAGCAGGTACACCTAATTTTTTTGGTATTTCGTGTTCCATATCCATAACTAAAGATAAAGAATAACTAAGAATAGAAAATAAAAATTAATTAGTGATCAAGCAAACAAGCACACACGAGAATATTCACCCCACGCTATGACTCTCCGGCAACAGCACCAGAAAAAGGTCTTGATAACCCACAAGTATAGGGGGGTCAATTGTAGCCTCTTTCGATAAGTAAGAGTGTCGAACCCAACGAGGAGCTAAAGGTAGAAAAGATATTCCCTCAAGTTCTATCAACCACCGATACAACTCTACGCACGCTTAACGTTTGCTTTACCTAGAACAAGTATGAAACTAGAAGTACTTTGTAGGTGCTTTTGGATAGGTTTGCAAGATAATAAAGAGCGCATAAATAAAAAGTAGGGGTTGTTTAGATAAAGAAACAATAAAGTTAGTATAGTGAGTGTGGAAAAGTGGTGGTAGGAGTTGCGAAATTGTCCCTAAGCAATTGACTACTTTACTAGACCGATAGCAAGTTTTATGTGGGAGAGGCCACTGCTAGCATGTCATCCCTGACTTGGAATTCTATGCACTTATGATTGGAACTATTAGCAAGCATCCGCAACTACTAACGTTCATTAAGGCAAAACCCAACCATAGCATTAAGATATATTGGTCCCCATTCAATCCCGTATGCATCAATTTCTATGCCAGGCTGAAGTTTCTGTCACTCTTGCCCTCCAATATATAGTCTTATCAACATACAACTAACCCTATGGTGTGATCCACGCGCACGCTCATATGATGGGCACCAAAGGACAGCAACATAACCACAAGCAAATTAAATCAATCATAGTAATTCACCAACCACCAATAGGACAACGAAAATCTACTCAGACATCATAGGATGGCAACACATCATTGGATAATAATATGAATCATAAAGCACCATGTTCAAGTAGAGGGTACAGCGGGTTACGGGAGAGTGGACCTCTGTAGATAGAGGGGGGGAGGTGATGGAGATGTTGGTGAAGATGGCGGAGGTGTTGGTGAAGATCATGGTGATGATGATGATGATGGCCACGGCAGCGTTCCGGCGCCACCGAAAGAGAAGGGGAGAGGAGGCCCTTTTTCTTATTCTTCCTTGACCTCCTCCCTAGATGGGAGAAGGGTTTCCCCTCTGGTCCTTGGCCTCCATGGCATGGGAGGGGCGAGAGCCCCTCCGAGATTGGATCTGTTTCTCTGTCTCTCTCTGTTTCTGCGTTCTGGGATTATGCCATTTTACCGTTTCTTATATATCCGGAGATCAGTAACTCCGATTGGATTGAAACCTTTGCTCCGATTTCCCCCCAAAAATTAGCTTTCTTGCAGCCGAAGAAGAGCATTAACCGCCTTACGGGGGGGGCACAAGGGTCAGGGGCGCGCCCAGGGGGTGGGGCGCGCCCCCCTGCCTCGTGGCTCCCTCAGGCACCGTCTCGCTTTGATTTTCTTCCCATATTTCACATATATTCCAAAAATAATCTCCGTCTGTTTTTATCCCGTTTGGATTCCGTTTGATATGGGTTTTCTGCGAAACATAAAACATGCAACAAATAGGAACTAGCATTGGGCACTGGATCAATATGTTAGTCCCAAAAATAGTATAAAAAGTTGCCAAAAGCATATGAAAGTTGAATAATACTGGCATGAAACAATCAAAAATTATAGATACGAAGGAGACGTATCACCAACCCCTATGCATAAGTTCAGAAGGTCACGGAACTCACAAGTTGATCACCAAAACATACATCAAGTGGATCGCGTGAATATCCCATTGTCACCACAGATAAGCACATGCAAGACATACATCAAGTGTTCTCAAATCCTTAAATACTCAATCCGATAAGATAAATTCGAAGGGAAAACTCAATCCATTACAAGAGAGTAGAGGGGGAGAAACATCATAAGATCCAACTATAATAGCAAAGCTCGCGATACATCAAGATCATGCCAAATCAAGAACACGAGAGAGAGAGAGAGAGAGAGAGATCAAACACATAGCTACTGGTACATACCCTCAGCCCCGAGGGTGAACTACTCCCTCGTCGTCATGGAGAGCTCTGGGATGATGAAGATGGCCACCGGAGAGGAATTCCCCCCTCCGGCAGGGTGCCGAAACAGGTCTAGATTGGTTTTCGGTGGCTACGGAGGCTTACGGCGGCGGAACTCCCGATCTAGGTTATGTTCTGGAATTTTGGGTATATATAAGAGGTTTTGGCCTTGGGAACAAGTTAGGGGGGTCTCCAAGGTGGCCACAAGGTAGGGGGCGCGCTCAGGGGGTAGGGGGCGCCCGTACCCTCGTGGGTGCCTCGGGACTCTTCTGGCCCATCTCCGATACTCTGTGGGCTTCTTCTGGTCCAAAAATAATCTCCATTAAATTTCCGGTCAATTGGACTCCGTTTGGTTTTCCTTTTCTTCGATACTCAAAAACAAGTAAAAAACGAAAAACTGGCACTGGGCTCTAGGTTAATAGGTTAGTCCCAAACATTATATAAAATAGCATATAAATGAATATAAAATATCCTAGATGGATAATATAATAGCATGGAACAATCAAAAATTATAGATACGTTGGAGACGTATCATATCGCCAGTGTGAACGTGCAAAGGAGCTGTGGGATGTCGCCGAAAAGATCAATGAAGGAGTTTCAACTCAGAAAGAAGCTCAAATTGATACTCTTCGAGCGAAGTTCAATCGCTTCAAGCGCATTGGAATTGAGAGCTGTCAGCAAACCTTCGACCGCCTCAGTGACATAGCAAATGAAGTTCAAGGACTCGACGCCAAAGATATCACTGACCATGAAGTTGTGAATAAATTGCTTCGATCTCTTGACACTTCGTTTGACACGCTCGTTCTAATGATTCGAGAGTGTCCTGATTTCAAAAGCCTCAACTCTGCTGATGTCATGGAAAGACTGAACACTCACACGAAACAAGAAGAAGAGAAAAGAGATTCGTATGGCTCAACTCAACGCAAAAATCATGCTCTCAAAGTTGTGGCTGATTCCTCCTCAGATGGAAATGTCGATGGATATTTAGATGATCCAGAAAGACTCAACAAACATCTCGACTGATCACAAAACGATTCCAACGTTTCCACAGGAAGAGCCAGTTCCAGAAAATAAGTTCAAGCAACTCTCGGGATTCAAAATCTTCAGAACCTGTCGGAGAATACACCTGTTTCAAGTGCAAAAATCCTGGACACTTCATTTCAGACTGCCCTCTATGGGAAGCTGAAATGCGTGCTAGTGGGAGTTATGATTCGGGTAATCATCGAGGCAAAAGCAAGAGCTACAACTCCGATGATGAGAAGAAAACGAAGAAATTCTTCAAGAAGAAGGACAGCTCCACGTCAAAATCTTCGTCAAGATCCTCATCAAGAAATCCTTCCAAGTCCTCCTCCAACCGCAAGAATACCTCTCGCAAGGCCAAGGCATACATCAGCAAGGAAATGGATTCTGATGAAGAAGAATCATCGGGTTCCGAAGAAGAAGAAGAATTCAATGAAGATTCTGACTCCGACATGGTGGGCATAGCATGTGCCTCCTCTGCTATGACAAACTTCTTTGGGAATCCTTCAAACGACGATGAATCTCCTGCGTACTGCTTCATGGCCAAGGCTTCAAAAGAAAAGGTATCCTCCAAACATCACAAGGTTCACTCCAGTGACCAATATTCTTCTAATGAGGATGACCATGCTAAGTTGATCAAAATTGCCAACATACAAAAAAAATCTCTTGAGAAAATTGAGAAAAACCTCAGGAAGTCTGAAGGGTTGTTGGTTGAGGAGATGGAGAAAAACCAGTCGCTGACCGAAGAGTATACCACTCTCAAGTCATGAATGGATGAACTCTCAACTCGTCATGATTTTCTATCAACAGACCACGAATGATCGACCTATGATTACATGAAAAGGAAACATGAACTCGATGCCCTGAGAGAGGCTCATGAGGATTTGATGAGAGAAAACTCTCTTCTCACCCAACGACTTAAAGAGAAACATAAAGTGTTTGAGTCGACGTGTTTAAAATGCCTTAAATGAACTAATGTTGAATCATCTGTGGAGGCTAACCCCTCTATCGAGGGAAATGGTTTTTTTCTGATGAAAGGTTAAAGGATCTTCTTCAGATAGGAATGTTCAAATCCCTCAAAGGGCATCAAACCCTATATGATGTTTTGAAGAAACCTATCCTTCATAAAAATCCCAAAAAGGAAGGTATCGGTTTCGAAAGCATGATCAGGCAAAGCATTAACTAATTGGAGAAGCCTCCCCCAAGCTTGTGGGAGACTCTCTTCTTCAATTTGCACAAAGTTAAATATTTCCTATAAGGCAACTTGTTTTTTATGAGCAGGGATTTTTTTTCCAGAGAAGTAATAAATCATATCCTGGGGACTACGCACACAACCAGGAGCAAGAGTATTGTACCATATCTTAGCATCACCTTTAATGAGAAAAGAAATAACTTGAGAATATAGTAGTAGAGAATTTTCTCATCATGAGCAAATAGGGTGGCTATATCATTTAATTTAGAAGACGTGCCACAACAGTTTTAGTCTCATAGCCATGGAAAGGATCAGATTCAACCGAAGTAATTAACTCTAGGTCGATAGAGAATTCATAATCCTTATCAGTAATAAAGATAGGTGAATTAGCAAACTTAGAATCATATTTCATTCTAGCATTCAAAGATTTTTCTTTCAACTTGCATAATAATTTCTTAAGATTATCTCTATCTTTACAAGCAAGAAAATCCCTAGCAACCTCTCCATCCATAACATAACCCTCAGGTATCTCAGGCAATTCATATCTAGGAGAGCTAGGTCTAATAGGTGTTTCATAATTCTCAGTTTCAATAATTTCATCAGGTTCAGCATTCTCAATTTCTTTTGCTCTAGCAAGTTGTTCATCAAGAAATTCTCCTAGTGGCACATTCTTATCAAGCAAAGTACTAGCATCATTCATAGTAGAAGTAGCATCATCAATTACTTGCAACATATCAGGATTAATAGCATGTGGTGGAGTTGCAAGTTTACTCAAACAGAAGGTGAATCAAGTGCAGAGCTAGATAACAGTTCCTTACCTCCCCTTGTCTTAGAGGGAACGATCTTGGTTCTATCATCCTTAAGATTCTTCAGAGTGATAAATAGATATAAATCCCAAGTGACTCAACAAATATAGCTATGCTCCCCGGCAACGGCGCCAAAAAAATGTCTTGATAACCCACAAGTATAGGGGATCACAACAGTTTTTGAGAGTAGAGTAGTCAACCCAAATTTATTGATTCGACACAAGTGGAGCCAAAGAATATTTGTAAATATTAGCAGTTGAGTTGTCAATTCAACCACATTTGGAGATTAAATCTTTGCAACGAAGTGATCAGTAGCATGGTAGTATGATAGTTTGATGGTAGTAGAAATGATAGTAACGGTAATAGTAGTAGCAGTTGTAACGGTAGCAGCAACAGTAGTAACTTAGAAAGAACAATATGTGAAAAAATCATAGGCATCGGATCGGTGATTTCGTTGGATAATATCCATCATATAACAGTCATAACCTAGGGCGACATAGAACTAGCTCCAATTCATCAATATAATGTAGGCATGTATTTCGTAAATAGTCATATGTGCTTATGGAAAAGAACTTGCATGACATCTTTTGTCCTATCCTTCCATGGCAGCGGGGTCCATAAGGAAACTAAGGGGTATTAAGGCCTCCTTTTGATAGAGAACTGGAACAAAGCATTAACACATAGTGAATACATGAACTCATCAAATTACGGTAATCACCAGAAAGAACCCCAATTATTGTCACCTTGGGGTATGGGAATCATAATACATAATAGGTGCATATAACTTGCAAGATCGGATCACGAACATAGATATAATGGTGAAAACATAAACGGTTCAGATCTGAAATCATGGCACTCGGGCCCTAGTGACAAGCATTAATCATATCAAAGTCATAGCAACATCAATCTCAGAACATAGTGGATACTAGGGATCAAAGCCTACGAAGGAATTGCTCACTCCCGACAGTGAGCATCATGAAATTGGTGATGGAGGATGGTTGATGGTGACGAAGACGGAAGACCCCGCCCTCTCCGGAGCCCCGAACGGACTCCAGATCCGGCCTCCCGATGAAGAACAGGAGGTGGTGGCGGCTTCGTATCCTAAAACGTGATGAAACTTCCTCTCTTATTTTTCTCTCCAAAAATAGGATTTTATAGAGTTGGAATTAGGGTCAATGGAGCCTCGTGGGCCCCACTACCTGAAGGAAATATGCCCTAGAGGCAATAATAAAGTTATTATTTATTTCCTTACAGCATGATAAATGTTTATTATTCATGCTAGAATTGTATTAACCAGAAACTTAGTGCATGTGTGAATACATAGACAAACAAAGTGTCACTAGTATGCCTCTACTTGACTAGCTCGTTGAATCAAAGATGGTTAAGTTTCCTAGCCATAGACATGAGTTGTAATTTTATTAACGGGATCACATCATTAGAGAATGATGTGATTGACTTGACCCATTCCGTTAGCTTAGCACGATGATCGTTTAGTTTGTTGCTACTGCTTTCTTCATGACTTATACATGTTCCTCTGACTATGAGATTATGCAACTCCCAAATACCAGAGGAACACTTTGTGTGCTACCAAACGTCACAATGTAACTGGGTGATTATAAAGGTGCTCTACAGGTGTCTCCGATGGTACTTGTTGAGTTGGCATAGATCGAGATTAGGATTTGTCACTCCGATTGTCGGAGAGGTATCTCTGGGCCCTCTCGGTAATGCACATCACTATAAGCCTTGCAAGCAATGCAACTAATGAGTTAGTTGCGGGATGATGCATTATGGAAACGAGTAAAGAGACTTGCTAGTAACGAGATTGAACTAGGTATTGAGATACCGACGATCGAATCTCGGGCAAGTAACATACCGATGACAAAGGGAACAACGTATGTTATTGTGCGTTTGACCGATAAAGATCTTCGTAGAATATGTAGGAGCCAATATGAACATCCAGGTTCCGCTATTGGTTATTGACCGGAGACGTGTCTCGGTCATGTCTACATAGTTCTCGAACTTGTAGGGTCCGCACGCTTAACATTCGGTGACGATTGGTATTATGAGTTTATGTGATTTGATGTACCGAAGGTAGTTCGGAGTCCCGGATGAGGTTGGGGACATGACGAGGAGTCTCGAAATGGTTGAGACGTAAAGATCGATATATTGGAGGACTATATTCGGACATCGGAGAGGTTCCGAGTGATTCGGGTATTTTTCGGAGTACCGGGGAGTTACGGGAATACGGGGAAGAAGTATTGGGCCTCATGGGCCAAGTGGTGGAAGAGAGGAGGCAGGGCGTGCGCCCCCCTAGCCCAAACCGAATTTGACTAGGGGGGCGACCCCCCCTTCCTCCTTTCCTCCCTCTCCTTCCTTCTCCCCTTCCCCCTTCCTTTCCTCCTCCTAGTAGGAGTAGGAAAGGGGAGTCCTACTCCTACTAGGAGGAGGACTCCTCCTCCAAGCGTGCCCTAGGAGGGCCGGCCGGCCTCCCCCCTTGCTCCTTTATATACGGGGGCAGGGGGCACCCTAGAACACACAAGTTGATCATTGATCCCTTAGCCGTGTGCGGTGCCCCCCTCCACTATAATCCACCTCGATCATATTGTAGCGGTGCTTAAGGCGAAGCCCTGCGTCAGTAGCAACATCATCACCGTCATCACGCCGTCGTGCTGACGGAACTCTCCCGTGAAGCTCTACTAGATCAGAGTTTGTGGGACGTCATCGAGCTGAACGTGTGCTGAACTCGGAGGTGCCGTGCATTCGGTACTTGGATTGGTCGGATCGTGAAGACGTTCGACTACATCAACCGCGTTCTCATAACGCTTCCGCTTACGGTCTACGAGGGTATGTGGATGATACTCTTCCCTCTCATTGCTATGCATCACCATGATCTTGCGTGTGCGTAGGAATATTTTTTGAAATTACTACGTTCCCCAACAGTGGCATCCGAGCCAGGTTTATGCATAGATGTTATATGCACGAGTAGAACACAAGTGAGTTGTGGGCGATACAAGTCATACTGCTTACCAGCATGTCATACTTTGGTTCGGCGGTATTGTTGGATGAAGCGGCCCGAACCGACATTACGCGTACGCTTACGCGAGACTGGTTCTACCGACGTGCTTTGCACACAGGTGGCTGGCGGGTGTCAGTTTCTCCAACTTTAGTTGAATCGAGTGTGGCTACGCCCGGTCCTTGTGAAGGTTAAAACAGCACATACTTGACGAAATATCGTTGTGGTTTTGATGCATAGGTAAGAACGGTTCTTGCTCAGCCTGTAGCAGCCACGTAAAACTTGCAACAACAAAGTAGAGGACGTCTAACTTGTTTTTGCAGGGCTTGTTGTGATGTGATATGGTCAAGACGTGATATAAGTTGTTGTATGAGATGATCATGTTTTTTGAAGTTATCGGCAACTGGCAGAAGCCTTATGGTTGTCTCTTTATTGCATAAGATGCAAGTGCCATGTAATTGCTTTACTTTATCGCTATGCGATAGCAATAGTTGCAAAAGCAATAGCTGGTGAGACGACCATGTGACGACACTTTGATAAAAGATCAAGATGATGGACATAATGGTGTCATGCCGGTAACAATGGAGATCATGACAGTACTTTGCAGATGGAGATCAAAAGCACAAGATGATGATGGCCATATCATGTCACATATTTGGATTGCATGTGATGTTTATCTTTTATACATCTTATTTTTTCTTAGTTTGGCGGTAGCATTATAAGATGATCTCTCACTAAATTTCAAGGTACAAGTGTTCTCCCTGAGTATGCACCGTTGCCAAAGTTCGTCGTGCCGAGACACCACATGATGATCGGGTATGATAAGCTCAACGTTCATCTACAACGGGTGTAAGACAGTTTTGCACCCGCAGAATACTCGGGTTAAACTTGACGGGCCTAGCATATGCATATATGGCCTCGGAACACTGAGACCGAAAGGTCGAGCGTGAATCATATAGTAGATATGATCAACATAGTGATGTTCACCATTGAAAACTACTCCATCTCACGTGATGATCGGACATGGTTTAGTTGATTTGGATCACGTGATCATTTAGATGACTAGAGAGATGTCTATCTAAGTGGGAGTTCTTAAGTAATATGATTAATTGAACTTTAATTTATCATGAACTAAGTCTTGATAGTATTTGCATAACTATGTTGTAGATCAATAGCTCGCGATGTAGCTCCCCATTTATTTTGATATGTTCCTAGAGAAAAACTAAGTTGAAAGAAGTTAGTAGCAATGATGCGGATTGGATCCGTGATCTGAGGATTATCCTCATTGCTGCATAGAAGAATTATGTCCTTGATGCACCGCTAGGTGACAGGCCAATTACAGGAGCAAATGCAGTCGTTATGAACGTTTGGCAAGCTCGATATGATGACTACTTGATAGTTTAGTGCACCATGCTTTATGGCTTAGAATCGGGGCTTCAAAGACGTTTTTAAAACGCCACGAAACATATGAGATGTTCCAAGAGTTGAAATTAGTATTTCAGACTCATGCCCGTGTCGAAAGGTGTGAGACCTTTGACAAGTACTTTGCCTACAAGATGGAGGAGAATAGCTCAGCTAGTGAGCATGTGCTCAGAATGTCTGAGTACTACAATCACTTGAATCAAGTGGGAGTTAATCTTCCAAATAAGATAGTGATTGACAATGTTCTCTAGTCACTATCACCAATTTACTAGAACTTCTTGATGAACTATAATATGCAAGGGATAACGGAAACGATTCCCAAGCTCTTCGTGATGCTGAAATCGACGAAGGTAGAAATCAAGAAAAGCATCAAGTGTTGATGGTTGACAAGACCACTAGTTTCAAGAAAAGGACAAAGGGAAGAAGGGGAACTTCAAGAAGAACGGCAAGCAAGTTGCTACTCAAGTGAAGAAGCCCAAGTCTGGACCTAAGGCTGAGACTAAGTGCTTCTACTGCAAAGGGACTCGTCACTGGAAGCGGAACTGCCCCAAGTATTTGGTGGATAAGAAGGATGGCAAAGTGAACAAAGATATATTTGATATACATGTTATTGATGTGTACTTTACTAGTGTTTATAGCATCCCATCAGTATTTGATACTAATTCAGTTGCTAAGATTAGTAACTCGAAAAGGGAGTTGCAGAATGAACAGAAACTAGTTAAGGGCAAGGTGACGATGTGTGTTGGAAGTAGTTCCAGATATAATCATCATCGCACACTCCCTATACTTTCGGGATTAGTGTTGAACCTAAATAAGTGGTGTTTGCGTTGAGCATGAATATGATTTGATCATGTTTATTGCAATACGGTGATTCATTTAAGTTAAAGAATAATTGTTGTTCTGTTTACATGAATAAAACCTTTTATGATCATACACCCAATGAAAATGGTTTGTTGGATCTTGATCGTAGTGATACACATATTCATAATATTGAAGCCAAAAGATGCAAAGTTAATAATGATAGTGCAACTTAATTATGGCACTGCCGTTTAGGTCATATTGGTGTAAAGCGCATGAAGAAAATCCATGCTGATGGGCTTTTGGAATCACTTGATTATGAATCAGTTGATGCTTGCGAACCATGCCTCATGGGCAAGATGACTAAGACTCCGTTCTCCGGAACAATGCAGCGAGCAACAGAGTTGTTGGAAATAATACATACTGATGTATGCAATCTGATAAGTGTTAAGGCTCACGGCAGGTATCATTATTTTCTGACCTTCACAGATGATTTGAGTAGATATGGGTATATCTACTTGATGAAACATAAATCTGAAACATTTGAAAAGTTCAAATAATTTCAGAGTGAAGTGGAAAATCATCGTAACAAGAAAATAAAGTTTCTACGATCTGATCATGGAGGATAATATTTGAGTTACGAGTTATGTCTTAATTTGGAACAATGTGGAATAGTTTCACAACTCACGCCACCTGGAACACCACAGCGTAATGGTGTGCCCGAACATCGTAACCGTACTTTATTAGATACAGTGCAATCTATGATGTTTCTTACCGATCTACCACTATCGTTTTGGGGTTATGCATTAGAGACAACTGCATTCACGTTAAATAGGGCACCATCTAAATCCATTGAGTCGAAACCATATGAACTGTGGTTTGCAAGAAACCAAAGTTGTCGTTTCTTAAAGTTTGGGGTTGCGATGCTTATGTGAAAAAGTTTCATCCTGATAAGCTCAAACCCAAATCGGAGAAATGTGTCTTCATAGGATACCCAAAGGAGACAGTTGGGTACACCTTCTATCACAGATCCGAAGGCAAGACATTCGTTGCTAAGAATGGATCCTTTCTAGAGAAGAAGTTTCTCTCGAAAGAAGTGAGTGGGAGGAAAGTAGAACTTGATGAGGTAACTGTACCTGCTCCCTTATTGGAAAGTAGTGAAGGAAATATGCCCTAGAGGCAATGATAAAGTTATTATTTATTTCCTTATATCATGATAAATGTTTATTATTCATGCTATAATTGTATTAACCGGAAACATAATACATGTGTGAATACATAGACAAACAGAGTGTCACTAGTATGCCTCTACTTGACTAGCTCGTTGATCAAAGATGGTTATGTTTCCTAACCATAGACATGAGTTGTCATTTGATTAACGGGATCACATCATTAGGAGAATGATGTGATTGACTTGACCCATTCCGTTAGCATAGTACTTGATCGTTTAGTTTGTTGCTATTGCTTTCTTCATGACTTATACATGTTCCTATGACTATGAGACTATGCAACTCCCGTTTACCGGAGGAACACTTTGTGTGCCACCAAACGTCACAACGTAACTGGGTGATTATAAAGGTGCTCTACAGGTGTCTCCAAAGGTAGTTGTTGGGTTGGCGTATTTCGAGATTAGCATTTGTCACTCCGATTGTCGGAGAGGTATCTCTGGGCCCTCTTGTTAATGCACATCACTTAAGCCTTGCAAGCATTGCAACTAATGAGTTAGTTTCAGGATGATGTATTACGGAACGAGTAAAGAGATTTTCCGGTAACGAGATTGAACTAGGTATTGAGATACCGACGATCGAATCTCGGGCAAGTAACATATCGATGACAAAGGGAACAACGTATGTTGTTATGCGGTCTGACCGATAAAGATCTTCATAGAATATGTGGGAGCCAATATGAGCATCCAGGTTCCGCTATTGGTTATTGACCGGAGACGTGTCTCGGTCATGTCTACATTGTTCTCGAACCCGTAGGGTCCGCACGCTTAAGGTTTCGATGACAGTTATATTATGAGTTTATGAGTTTTGATGTACCGAAGGAGTTCGGAGTCCCGGATGAGATCGGGGACATGACGAGGAGTCTCGAAATGGTCGAGACGTAAAGATCGATATATTGGATGACTATATTCGGACATCGGAAAGGTTCCGAGTGATTCGGGTATTTTTCGGAGTACCGGAGAGTTACGGGAATACGTATTGGGCCTTATTGGGCCATACGGGAAGGAAGGAAAAGGGACTCAAGGGTAGCTGCACCCCTCCCCTTGGTCTGGTCCGAATTGGACTAGGGAAGGGGGGCGCCCCCTTCCTTCCTTCTCCTTTTCCCTTCCTCTTTTCCTATTCCATATGGGAGGTGGAATCCTACTAGGACTAGGGAGTCCTAGTAGGACTCCACACTTAGCGCGCCCCCTCCTAGGGCCGGCCTCCTCCTCCCTTGCTCTTTTATATACAGGTGCAGGGGGGCACCCCAAAGACACAACAATTGATCATTGATCTCTTAGCCGTGTGCGGTGCCCTCTTCCACCATAATCCTCGATAATATTGTAGCGGTGCTTAGGCGAAGCCCTGCGACGGTAGAACATCAAGATCGTCACCATGCCGTCGTGCTGATGAAACTCTTCCCCGGCATTCTGCTGGATCGGAGTCCGGGGATCGTCATCGAGCTGAACGTGTGCTAGAACTCGGAGGTGTCGTAGTTTCGGTGCTTGATCGGTCGGGCCGTGAAGACGTACGACTACATCAACCGCGTTGTGCTAACGCTTCCGCTTTCGGTCTACGAGGGTACGTAGACAACACTCTCTTGTCTCGTTGCTATGCATCACCATGATCTTGCGTGTGCGTAGGAAATTTTTTGAAATTACTACGTTCCCCAACAGTGGCATCCGAGCCTAGGTTTTATGCGTTGATGTTATGCATGAGTAGAACACAAGTGAGTTGTGGGCGATATAAGTCATACTGCTTACCAGCATGTCATACTTTGGTTCGGCGGTATTGTTGGATGAAGAGGCCCGGACCGACATTACATGACCGCGTTCATGAGACTGGTTCTACCGACGTGCTTCGCACACAGGTGGCTGGCGGGTGTCAGTTTCTCCAACTTTAGTTGAACAGAGTGTGGCTACGCCCGGTCCTTGTGAAGGTTAAAACAGCACCAACTTGACAAACTATCGTTGTGGTTTTGATGCGTAGGTAAGAACGGTTCTTGCTAAGCCCGTAGCAGCCACGTAAAACTTGCAACAACAAAGTAGAGGACGTCTAACTTGTTTTTGCAGGGCATGTTGTGATGTGATATGGTCAAGACATGATGCTAAATTTTATTGTATGAGATGATCATGTTTTGTAACCGAGTTATCGGCAACTGGCAGGAGCCATATGGTTGTCGCTTTATTGTATGCAATGCAATCGCGCTGTAATGCTTTACTTTATCACTAAGCGGTAGCGATAGTCGTGGAAGCATAAGATTGGCGAGACGACAACGATGCTACGATGGAGATCAAGGTGTCACGCCGGTGACGATGATGATCATGACGGTACTTCGGAGATGGAAATCACAAGTACAAGATGATGATGGCCATATCATATCACTTATATTGATTGCATGTGATGTTTATCTTTTATGCATCTTATCTTGCTTTGATTGACGATAGCATTATAAGATGATCCCTCACTAAATTATCAAAGTATAAGTGTTCTCCCTAAGTATGCACTGTTGCGAAAGTTCTTCGTGCTGAGACACCACGTGATGATCGGGTGTGATAGGCTCTTTGTTCAAATACAACGGGTGCAAAATAGTTGCACACGCGGAATACTCAGGTTAAACTTGACGAGCCTAGCATATAACAGATATGGCCTCGGAACACGGAGACCGAAAGGTCGAGCGTGAATCATATAGTAGATATGATCAACATAGTGATGTTCACCATTGAAACTACTCCATCTCACATGATGATCGGACATGGTTTAGTTGATTTGGATCACGTGATCACTTAGAGGATTAGAGGGATGTCTATCTAAGTGGGAGTTCTTAAGTAATATGATTAATTGAACTTTAATTTATCAT
This sequence comes from Triticum urartu, assembly GCF_003073215.2. Taxonomy (NCBI): domain Eukaryota; kingdom Viridiplantae; phylum Streptophyta; class Magnoliopsida; order Poales; family Poaceae; genus Triticum; species Triticum urartu. The sequence goes on from NC_053022.1 coordinate 478,955,451, forward strand.
GAACTTAGTCCTGGTACTATTAGCATATCTATGTTGTAGATCAATAGCTCGCGTTTAGCTCCCCTATTTTATTTTTGATATGTTCCTAGAGAAAACTAAGTTGAAAGATGTTAGTAGCAATGATGCGGATTGGATCCGTGATCTGAGGTTTATCCTCATTGCTGCATAGAAGAATTATGTCTTTGATGCACCGCTAGGTGACAAACCTATTGCAGGAGCAGATGCAGATGTTATGAACATTTGGCTAGCTCAATATGATGACTACTTGATAGTTTAGTGCACCATGCTTAAACGGCTTAGAATCGGGACTTCAAAGACGTTTTGAACGTCATGGACCATATGAGATGTTCCAGGAGTTGAAGTTAATATTTCAAGCAAATACCCGAGTTGAGAGATATGAAGTCTCCAACAAGTTCTATAGCTAAAAGATGGAGGAGAATAGCTCAAGCAGTGAGCATGTGCTCAGATTGTCTGGGTACTATAATCGCTTGAATCAAGTGGGAGTTAATCTTCCAGATAAAATAGTGATTGACAGAATTCTCTAGTCACCATCACCAAGTTAGTAGAACTTCGTGATGAACTATGATATGCAAGGGATAACAGAAACGATTCCCAAGCTCTTCGTAATGCTGAAATCGACGAAGGTAGAAATCAAGAAAAATATCAAGTGTTGATGGTAGACAAGACCACTAGTTTCAAGAAAAAGGGCAAAGGGAAGAAGGGGAACTTCAAGAAGAACGGCAAGCAAGTTGCTGCTCAAGTGAAGAAGCCCAAGTCTGGTCCTAAGCCTGAGACTAAGTGCTTCTACTACAAAGGGACTGGTCACTGGAAGCGGAACTGCCCCAAGTATTTGGCGGATAAGAAGGATGGGAAAGTGAACAAAGGTATATTTGATATACAGATTATTGATGTGTATTTTTCTAGTGTTCGTAGCAACCCCTCGGTATTTGATACTGGTTCAGTTGCTAAGAGTAGTAACTTGAAATGGGAGTTGCAGAATGAACATAGACTAGTTAAGGGTGAAGTGACGATGTGTGTTGGAAGTGGTTCCAAGATTGATATGATCATCATCGCACACTCCCTATACTTTTGGGCTTAGTGTTGAACCTAAATAAGTGTTATTTGGTGTTTGCGTTGAGCATGAATATGATTTGATCATGTTTATTGCAATACGGTTATTCATTTAAGTAAGAGAATAAATTGTTGTTCTGTTTACATGAATAAAACCTTATATGGTTACACACACAATGAAAATGGTTCGTTGAATCTCGATCGTAGTGATACACATATTCATAATATTGAAACCAAAAGATGCAAAGTTAATAATGATGGTGCAATTTATTTGTGGCACTGCCGTTTAGGTCATATTGGTGTAAAGCGCATGAAGAAAATCTATGTTGATGGGATTTTGGAATCACTTGATTATGAATCAGTTGATGCTTGCGAACCATGCCTCATGGGCAAGATGACTAAGACTCCATTCTCCAGAACAATGGAGCGAGCAACAGATTTGTTAGAAATCATACATACTGATGTATGTGGTCCGATGAATATTGAGGCTCGTGGCAGGTATCATTATTTTCTGATCTTCACAGATGATTTGAGCAGATATGAGTATATCTACTTGATGAAACACAAGTCTGAAACATTTGAAAAGTTCAAAGAATTTCAGAGTGAAGTGGAGAATCATCGTAACAAAAATAAAAGTTTCTACGATATGATCGCAGAAGTAAAATATTTGAGTTACGAGTTTGGCCTTCAGTTAAAAACAATGTGAAATAGTTTCACTACTCACGCCACCTGGAACACCACAGCATAATGGTGTGTCCGAACGTCATAACCGTACTTTATTAGATATGGTGCGATCTATGATGTCTCTTACCGATCTACCACTATCATTTTGGGGTTATGCATTAGAGACAGCTGCATTCACGTTAAATAGGGCATCATCTAAATCCGTTGAGATGACACCGTATGAACTATGGTTTGGCAAGAAACCTAAGCTGTCGTTTTTTAAAGTTTGAGGTTGCAATGCTTATGTGAAAAAGTTTCAACCTGATAAGCTCTAACCCAAATCGGAGAAGTGCGTCTTCATAGGATACCCAAAAGAAAATGTTGGGTACACCTTCTATCACAGATCCTAAGGCAATATGTCCGTTGCTTTGAATGGATCCTTTCTAGAAAAGGAGTTTCTCTCAAAAGAAGTGAGTGGGAGGAAAATAGAACTTGATGAGGTAACTGTACCTGCTCCCTTATTGGAAAGTAGTTCATCATAGAAATCTATTCATGTGACTACTACACCGATTAGTGAGGAAGCTAATGATGATGATCATGTAACTTCAGATCAAGTTACTACCGAACCTCGTAGGTAAACCAGAGTGAGATCCGCACCAGAGTGGTACGGTAATCCTATTCTGGAGGTCATGTTACTTGACCATGACAAGCCTACAAACTATGAGGAAGCGATGATGAGCCCAGATTCCGCGAAATGGCTTGAGGCCATGAAATCTGAGATGAGATCCATGTATGAGAACAAAGTATGGACTTTGATTGACTTGCCCAATGATCGGCGAGCCATTGAGATTAAATGGATCTTCAAGAGGAAGACGGACGCTGATAGTAGTGTTACTATCTACAAAGCTAGAATTGTCGCAAAAAGGTTTTCGACAAGTTCAAGGTGTTGACTACGATGAGAGTTTCTCACTCGTATCTATGCTTAAGTCTGTCCAAATCATGTTAGCAATTGCCGCATTTTATGAAATCTGGCAAATGGATAAAAAAAACTGCATTCCTTAATGGATTTATTAAAGAAGAGTTGTATATGATGCAACCAGAAGGTTTTGTCAATCCTAAAGGTACTAACAAAATATGCAAGCTCCAGCGATCCATCTATGGACTGGTGCAAGCATCTCGGAGTTGGAATATACGCTTTGATAAGTTGATCAAAGCATATAGTTTTATACAGACTTGCGATGAAGCCTGTATTTACAAGAAAGTGAGTGGGAGCACTACAGCATTTCTGATAAGTATATGTGAAAGACGTATTGTTGATCGGAGATAATGTAGAATTATTCTGCAAAGCATAAATGAATGTTTGAAAGGAGTTTTTCAAAGAAAGACCTCGGTGAAGCTGCTTACAGATTGATCATCAAGATCTATAGAGATAGATCAATACGCTTGATAAGTTTTTTCAATGAGTACATACCTTGACAAGATTTTGAAGTAGTTCAAAATGGAACAGTCAAAAAGGAGTTCTTGCCTGTGTTATAAGGTGTGAAGTTGAGTAAGACTCAAAACCCGACCACGGCAGAAGATAGAGAGAGAATGAAAGTCATTCCCTATGCCTCAGCCATAGGTTCTATAAAGTATGCCATGCTGTGTACCAGACCTATTGTATACCCTGCCCTGAGTTTGGCAAAGGAGTACAATAGTGATCTAGGAGTAGATCACTGGACATTGGTCAAAATTATCCTTAGTGGAATAAGGATATGTTTCTCGATTATGGAGGTGACAAAAGGTTCGTCGTAAAGGGTTACGTCGATGCAAGTTTTGACACTGATCCAGATAACTCTAAGTCTCAATCTGGATACATATTGAAAGTGGGAGCAATTAGCTAGAGTAGCTCCATGCAGAGCATTGTTGACATAGAAATTTGCAAAATACTTACGGATCTGAATGTGGCAGACCCGTTGACTAAACTTCTCTCACAAGCAAAACATGATCACACCTCAGTACTCTTTAGGTGTTAATCACATAGCGATGTGAACTAGATTATTGACTCTAGTAAACCCTTTGGGTGTTGGTCACATGTCGATGTGAACTATGGGTGTTAATCACATGGCGATGTGAACTAGATTATTGACTCTAATGCAAGTGGGAGACTGAAGGAAATATGCCCTAGAGGCAATGATAAAGTTATTATTTATTTCCTTATATCATGATAAATGTTTATTATTCATGCTATAATTGTATTAACCGGAAACATAATACATGTGTGAATACATAGACAAATAGAGTGTCACTAGTATGCCTCTACTTGACTAGCTCGTTGATCAAAGATGGTTATGTTTCCTAACCATAGACATGAGTTGTCATTTGATTAACGGGATCACATCATTAGGAGAATGATGTGATTGACTTGACCCATTCCGTTAGCATAGCACTTGATCGTTTAGTTTGTTGCTATTGCTTTCTTCATGACTTATACATGTTCCTATGACTACGAGATTATGCAACTCCCGTTTACCGGAGGAACACTTTGTGTGCCACCAAACGTCACAACGTAACTGGGTGATTATAAAGGTGCTCTACAGGTGTCTCCAAAGGTAGTTGTTGGGTTGGCGTATTTCGAGATTAGGATTTTTCACTCCGATTGTCGGAGAGGTATCTCTGGGCCCTCTCGATAATGCACATCACTTAAGCCTTGCAAGCATTGCAACTAATGAGTTAGTTGCAGGATGATGTATTACGAAACGAGTAAAGAGACTTGTCGGTAACGAGATTGAACTAGGTATTGAGATACCGACGATCGAATCTTGGGCAAGTAACATACCGATGACAAAGAGAACAACGTATGTTGTTATGCGGTCTGACCGATAAAGATCTTCGTAGAATATGTGGGAGCCAATATGAGCATCCAGGTTCCGCTATTGGTTATTGACCGGAGACGTGTCTCGGTCATGTCTACATTGTTCTCGAACCCGTAGGGTCCACATGCTTAAGGTTTCGATGACAGTTATATTATGAGTTTATGAGTTTTGATGTACCGAAGGAGTTCGCAATCCCGGATGAGATCGGGGACATGACGAGGAGTCTCGAAATGGTCGAGACGTAAAGATCGATATATTGGACGACTATATTCGGACATCGAAAAGGTTCCGAGTGATTCGGGTATTTTTCGGAGTACCGGAGAGTTACGGGAATACGTATTGGGCCTTATTGGGCCATACGGGAAGGAAGGAAAAGGGCCTCAAGGGTGGCCGCACCCCTCCCCTTGGTCTGGTCCGAATTGGACTAGGGAAGGGGGGCGCCCCCTTCCTTCCTTCTCCTTTTCCCTTCCTCTTTTCCTATTCCATATGGGAGGTGGAATCCTACTAGGACTAGGGAGTCCTAGTAGGACTCCACACTTGGCGCGCCCCCTCCTAGGGCCGGACTCCTCCTCCCTTGCTCTTTTATATACAGGTGCAGGGGGCACCCCAAAGACACAACAATTGATCATTGATCTCTTAGCCGTGTGTGGTGCCCCTTCCACCATAATCCTCGATAATATTGTAGCGGTGACTAGGCGAAGCCCTGCGACGGTAGAACATCAAGATCGTCACCACGCCGTCGTGCTGATGAAACTCTTCCCCGGCATTCTGCTGGATCGGAGTCCGGGGATCGTCATCGAGCTGAACGTGTGCTAGAACTCGGAGGTGCCGTAGTTTCGGTGCTTGATCGGTCGGGCCGTGAAGACGTACGATTACATCAACTGCGTTGTGCTAACGCTTCCGCTTTCGGTCTACGAGGGTACGTAGACAACACTCTCCTCTCTCGTTGCTATGCATCACCATGATCTTGCGTGTGCGTAGATTTTTTTTTTTGAAATTACTACGTTCCCCAACAAGTAGTTCATCACAGAAATCTGTTCCTGTGACTCCTACATCAATTAGTGAGGAAGCTGATGATGATGATCATGTAACTTCAGATCAAGTTACTACCGAACCTCATAGGTCAACCAGAGTGAGATCCGCACCAGAGTGGTACACTAATCCTGTTCTGGATGTCATGTTAGTTGACCATGATGAACCTACAAACTATGAGGAAGCGATGATGAGCCCAGATTTCGCGAAATGGCTTGAGGCCATGAAATCTGAGATGGGATCCATGTATGAGAAAAAGTATGGACTTTGATTGACTTGCCCGATGATCGGTGAGTCATTAAGAATAAATGGATCTTTAAGAGGAAGACGGATGCTGATAGTAGTGTTACTATCTACAAAGTTCAAGTTGTCGCAAAATGTTTTCGACAAGTTCAAGGTGTTGACTACAATGAGATTTTCTCACTCGTATTGATGCTTAAAAGTCTGTCCGAATCATGTTAGCAGTTGCCGCATTTTATGAAATCTGGTAAATGGATGTCAAAACTATATTCCTTCATGGATTTCTTACAAGAAGAGTTGTATATGATGCAACCAGAAGGTTTTGTCGATCCTAAAGGTGCTAACAAAGTGAGAAAGCTCCAGCGATCCATCTATGGACTGGTGCAAGCATCTCGGAGTTGGAATATATGCTTTGATAAAGTGATCAAAGCATATGGTTTTATACAGACTTGCGGTGAAGCTTGTATTTACAAGAAAGTGAGTGGGAGCACTACAACATTTCTGATAAGTATATGTGAATGACATATAGTTGATCGGAAATAATGTAGAATTTTCTGGAAAGCATAAAGAAATGTTTGAAAAGAGTTTTTCAAAGAAAGACCTTGATGAAGCTGCTTACACATTGAGCATCAAGATCTATAGGGATAGATCAAGACGCTTGATGAGTTTTTTCAATGAGTACATACCTTGACAAGATTTTGAAGTAGTTCAAAATGGAACAGTCAAAGAAGGAGTTCTTGCCTATGTTGCAAGGTGTGAAGTTGAGTAAAGACTCAAAACCCGACCACAATAGAAAATAGAAAGAGAATAAAAAGTCATTCCCTATGCCTCATTCATAGGTTCTATAAAGTATGCTATGTTGTTTACCAGTCCTATTGTATACCTTAGCATCTTTCTGGCAAGGGAGTACAATAGTGATATAGGAGTAGATCACTGGGCAGCGGTCAAAATTATCCTTAGAGGACTAAGGAAATATTTCTCGGTTATGGAGGTGATAAAAAGAGTTCGTTGTAAAGAGTTACATCGATGCAAGCTTTTTACATCGATCTAGATGACTTTAAGTCCCGATCTGGATACATATTGAAAGTGGGAGCAATTATCTAGAGTACCTCTGTGCAGAGCATTGTAGACATAGAAATTTGCGAAATACATATGAATCTGAATGTTGCAGACCCGTAGGCTAAGCTTCTCTCACAAGCAAAACATGATCACTCTTTGGGTGTTAATCACATAGCGATGTGAACTAGATTATTGACTCTAGTAAACCCTTTGGGTATTAGTCACATGGAGATGTGAACTAATCACATAAAGATGTGAACTAGATTATTGACTCTAGTGCAAGTGGGAGACTGAAGGAAATATGCCCTAGAGGCCATAATAAAGTTATTATTTATTTCCTTATATCATGATAACTGTTTATTATTCATGCTAGAATTGTATTAACCGGAAACTTAGTACATGTGTGAATACATAGACAAACAAAGTGTCACTAGTATGCCTCTACTTGACTAGCTCGTTGAATCAAAGATGGTTAAGTTTCCTAGCCATAGACATGAGTTGCCATTTGATTAATGGGATAACATCATTAGAGAATGATGTGATTGACTTGACCCATTCCGTTAGCTTAGCACGATGATCGTTTAGTTTGTTGCTACTGCTTTCTTCATGACTTATACATGTTCCTCTGACTATGAGATTATGCAACTCCCGAATACCGGAGGAACATTTTGTGTGCTACCAAATGTCACAACATAACTGGGTGATTATAAAGGTGCTCTACAGGTGTCTCCGATGGTACTTGTTGAGTTGGCAGAGATCGAGATTAGGATTTGTCACTCCGATTGTCTGAGAGGTATCTTTGGGCCCTCTCGGTAATGCACATCACTATAAGCCTTGCAAGCAATGCAACTAATGAGTTAGTTGCGGGATGATGCATTACAGAAACGAGTAAAGAGACTTGCCGGTAACAAGATTGAACTAGGTATTGAGATACCGACGATCGAATCTCGGGCAAGTAACATACCGATGACAAAGGGAACAACGTATGTTGTTATGCGGTTTGACCGATAAAGATCTTCATAGAATATGTAGGAACCAATATGAACATCTAGGTTCTGCTATTGGTTATTGACCGAAGACGTGTCTCGGTCATGTCTACATAGTTCTCGAACCCGTAGGGTCCGCATGCTTAACGTTCGGTGATGATTGGTATTATAGGTTTATGTGATTTGATGTACCGAAGGTAGTTCGAAGTCCCGGATGAGATCGGGGACATGAAGAGGAGTCTCGAAATGGTCGAGACGTAAAGATCGATATATTGGACGACTATATTTAGACACCGTAAAGGTTCCGAGTGATTCGGGTATTTTTCGGAGTACCAGGGAGTTACGGGAATACGGGGAAGAAGTATTGGGCCTCATGTGCCAAGTGGTGGAAGAGAGGAGGCAGGGCGCGCGCCCCCTAGCCCAAACCGAATTGGACTAAGGGGTCGGTCCCCCTTTCCTCCTTTCCTCCCTCTCCTTCCTTCTCCCCTTCCCCTTCCTTTCCTCCTCCTAGTAGGAGTAGGAAAGGGGAGTCCAACTCCTACTAGGAGGAGGACTCCTCCTCCTGACGCGCCCTAGGAGGGCCGGCCGGCCTCCCCCTTTCTCTTTTATATACGGGGCAGGGGGCACCCTAGAACACAAAAGTTGATCATTGATCCCTTAGCCGTGTGCGGTGCCCCCCTCCACCATAATCCACCTCGATCATATCGTAGCGGTGCTTAAGGCGAAGCCCTGCATCGGTAGCAACATCATCACCGTCATCACGCTGTCGTGCTGACGGAACTCTCCCGTGAAGCTCTGCTGGATCAGAGTTCATGAAACGTCATCGAGTTGAACGTGTGCTGAACTCGGAGGTGCCGTGCGTTCGGTATTTGGATCGGTTGGATTGTGAAGACGTTCGACTACATCAACCACGTTCTCATAACGCTTCCGCTTACGGTCTACGAGGGTACGTGGACGATACTCTTCCCTCTTGTTGCTATGCATCACCATGATCTTGCGTGTGCGTAGGATTTTTTTTGAAATTACTACGTCCCAACACTACCACCAGGGCGCGCCAGAGGGGGTGGCGCGCCCTGGTGCCTAGTGGGCATCTTGCCCCCCTCCAGTGGGTCTTGGTTCTAGTAATTTTTATATATTCTAAAACAATTCTCCAAAAGTCCAATTCCGAGAACTTTTATTTCTGCACAAAAAACAACACCATGGACCATGGTAGTTCTGCTAAAAACAACGGTAGTCCGGGTTAGTTTCATTCAAATCATGCAAAGTAGAGTCCAAAACAAGAGCAAAAGCGTTAGGAAAAGTAAATAAGACGGAGACGTATCCCGTTTTTATCAGGAGGTTTTTCAAATATAACATGAAACACATCATCCATAGAAATTTTAGCATCAGCAAGTTGCTCATCTACATATCCTTTCTGATTACCGGCTACAATCCAAGAGTATGGTTGGCTAATATCATTGAAGACTTGTTGAATCATACTTAATGGAAGGACTTCCTTTCTAAGATTTTCATCAAAGATGCGATCATTGAGAAGCAAATGCCTTAACATATAATCACTATTATAAAGGATCTCATCTATTACCGGTTTTTCACGGTTCATACCATAAAAATCAAAGATTTCTCTAGCTTCTCGCACTATGTGATCAAATTCATTCATGAGGACAATAGTTGCTATCTTTTTAGCCCTATGATTTTTTATAACTGGCAACTCATAAAATAATCTTTGTAAAGTTGGATGAGTACGGATAAATTTTCTAGTTTAAGAACAAGTGCGGAAATAGCGTTGGCATAAGTCTTGGTTCTTTTAAGTATAGGGGCATCATCACAAGCTAAAGTCCCAACGCAATGAAAAAATTATTGGATGACACCTTTCCCTATAACATTCCCTTGTCCCAACACAAAAGTTTTAGCATCAAGATTAGCAGAACTTCCAATTTTAGGATGCCTACCATCATCAATTTCTGCCATACCATAACCACTCATGATGAAAGTTTCAAAGCAAACAATGAGACACAAAAAAGGCAAACGAAAAATATTTTTATAAAAAATTTTATAAGTGAGGGAGATGAAAACGAGAGGCAAATGGCAAATAAAGTATTTGCAAGGAGATGAGAGTTTATGCGTAGGCACTTGATAGATGTTGATGATGTCTCCCTGCCAACAGCGCCAGAAATTCTTTCTGCTACTTGTGAGCTGCGTTGGTATTTCCCCAAAGAGGAGAGGATGATGCAGCATAGTAGAGATAAGTATTTTTCTCAATTATGAAACCAAGGTTATCAATCCCAGTAGGAGAACCAAGAAATACTATGTAAATAACACCTACGCACAAACAATAAATACTTGCAACCCAACGTGTAGAGGGGTTATCAATCCCTCCATGGGATTGAGAAAGATTAAATTGTATGGGTTTGATAAATAGATCTAACTAAAAAACAAAATAAAATAAATAAAAGAAAATTGCAGCAAGGTATTTTTAGGATTTTATATGATAAAAGATAGACCCTGGGGGGCGTAGTTTTCACTAGAGGCTTCTCTCGAGAAAATAGCATACGGTGGGTAAACAAATTACTGTCGGGCAATTGACAGAAAAGCAAATAATTATGACGATATCCAAGGCAATGATCATGTATATAGGCATCACGTCCAAGATTAGTAGACCGACTCCTACCTACATCTACTAAACAGAGTAATGCCTTAAGCAAGATGACATGATGTAGACAAGATAAACTCACGTATGAAATAAATCCCATCTTGTTACCCTTAATAGCAACGATACATGCGTGTCATGTCTCTTTGTGTCACTCAGATTGAACACCGCAAGATCGAACCCATCACAAAGCACCCCTTCCCATGGCAAGAGAACTCAATCTAGTTGGCCAAACTAAACCAATAAATCAAAGAAGAAATATGAGGCTATAACAATTATGCATAAAAGTGTTCATAGATAACTCAAATAATATTCATGGATAGATCTGATCATAAACTCACAATTCATCGGATCCCAACAAACACACCGCAAAAAGCCATTACATCAAATAGGTCTCCAAGAACACCGAGGAGAACATTGTATTGAAGATCAAAAAGAAAGAAGAAGTCATCTAGCTACTAACTATGGACCCATAGGTTTGTGGTAAAATACTCAAGCATCATCGGAGGGGCAACAAGGATGATGGAGAACCCCTCTGTGATCGTTTCCCCCTCCGACAGTGTGCCGGAAAAGGCCTCTAGATTGGATCTCATGGTTTTGGAACTTGCGGTGACGGAAAAAGTATTTTGTGGACTCCCCTGAGGGTTTTGGGATTTTAGAGTATTTATAGAGGCGGAGGTAGGTCAAAATGATGCCCGTGGGCTCCAGTACCCATCAGGGCGCCTAGAGGTCCTTGGCGCGCCCTGGTGCCTAGTGGGCCCCACTTTCATCTACTCGTGGCCTCCAGAAGCTTCTAGGGTCTCTTATCACCAGAAAAAATCTCCAAAAAGTTTCGTGGCATTTGGACTTCGTTCGGTACGGATATTCTGCAAAGTGAAAAACAAGCAAAAAACTACAAGTGACACTAGGCACTAAGTCAATAGGTTAGTCCTAAAAAATGATATAAAGTTGCTTTTAAATATATACAAAACATCCAAGATTGATAATATAATAGCATGGAACAATAAAAAAAATATAGATACGTTGGAGACGTATTAGTACCCTACCAAGGAATCATGCACCATCACCCTTGGCGCGAGACGCGGTGATGCTCCTCGGCAGCACATAGCCCAACTCCGGCCCTGACTCGAGGCCTCCTCCAGGTGGAGTTCGATCTAAATTAGAGGGTGGAGTGGAGGAAGAGGGAAGGAGAGGGGTGTCTGTGAGAGGGGATCGGGAGAGACAGTCAGGAGAGAGGGGGTATCGAGAAGAACTATTTTTTTCTTTAGGAGGAGAAAGTGGTCGATGGTGTCTCGTGAAGAGTTGCATGCGAGTGAGATATGCGGCAAGTGGTGGGACCTGGATCGGAAGATTTATGGAGTAAACCAACCTACAGATGTTGTGATACAAAAAACCCAGAAAACCAAACGCTAGGTGCTTTAGTATTGTTATTACTTATTAGTATAGAACACAAATATTCTAACTGGTGTTTTTAGTATTGTTATTACAATGTACATATTTTTTGAAAACTAGTAATAAGGAAAACAATCTAGCATATAAAAAATGGCGGGATTAGCCATGTTTATTCTTAATGCACAAAAATGGGTCGCACTAACCATATTTTTATCCGAAGTGCACCATAAAGTGTTATCTACATGGTGGCTTATGACCAAGCGGTCAGCTCGGTAAGCCATCAACAAAAAACTGCAATCAATGATAAATGATTTTTGAGAGGGTGTTTGTTTCCACTGACTTTTTGGTGTAGGGACTAGAAAAAGTCCCTCTTAGAGACTTTTTAACCAAACGGGAGGGACTACTAGGGACTAAAAGTTGCCTTTTGTGACTAAATGAAGAAGACTCTCAAGGAGTCTTTTTTGGTACTTTTTTAACAATGCTCCTCCATGCACCCATTGGCCCGCCACCCCATGATGTTGTTTGGTTGTTATTTTTCTATATACTAGGGGTAACATGGTCATTTAATAACCTCTAGAGAGGGACTAGGGACTTTTTAGTCCGTGGAAACAAACAGGAAGAGACTTTTTAGGGACTAGGGAATTTTTAGTTGGGACTAGAAAAAGTCCTAGGACTTATGAACCAAACAGGGCCTGATTGTGACGTTCACTACATGGTGGCTTGTGCCATAGACGGGACTACTGGAGGTCATGGGTTTGATTCGCTGTGGTGTGTTATTTCCACACGAATTATCCTTCGTACCGTTTTCCTACGTGTGGAACTGCACAATTATAGAGATGCAATGGTGTTTCACTTTTTTAAACCAATTTAGCACTAATTCAGTTTTTCTTTTGCAAACATGTGATGCTTCAGTCACTAACAGTGGGCCAGGCACCACATTGGCACGCCACCACATAGGCGCTTCCTACGTCTACAAACTGGAGTTGAACCGTATTTGCATTACGAGACAAGTTTAAGCATCAATGACCAGTTTCATGTATTTTTCACTTTTAAGCACCAAAATGATCATCATGTTCAACTTGATGTATCATCGGTGTATTTGCCTCATTTTTCGAAGGAGGAGATAAATATGCTGTCTTTACAGTTGAGAAACTAGATGATACTCCGCGCGTTGCTGCGGGATACTATAGTTCACTTGATGTGTGGAGTTAGTGTTGTCCCCTATCCAACTTTCTTGTATTGATGTGTAACAAAGGAAGGATGGAAGCAATATAAGTAAGCATCGTCAGTTTTATTTATAACATTTCAGTCAACAATACACGCCTTCAAGGTTTGCAAATAAGATGGTTTCGCTTTGAAGACATGCCAACATTAGACGGAACATAATAAAACATAAGATCAAAATTATTTCAAACACGCAAACATAAAAGAGGAGTGTGAAAGCAGAATTTTTTTATCGCTGGAAATTATTAACAAAAAAACTTGACCGTCAGGAAAATATGAAGAAGCCCGAAGGCATGCCTTTCTTATGTAAGGGAAGGACCCAAAAGCCGGCTCCATTGTCCGCAATGGCGTAATTCCAAACTCAGTGAGGCACCCTTTTTGTGAGAATCAAGGTTGCAGCCTTTACAATTACATGACTTCCGCCATGCTAGAAGCGCTTCCTTCAAAATACTGAAAAGAGTATAAGATTTGAAAATAAGTGAGGCTCCTACTTCAAGTTTTAACAAACAACTATAATTAATTTATCCGGAGGGATTCAAAGGCATATTTTGCAGTTAATGGAGGGGACGATCACATGTCAGACAACTAAAGAATCAATGATTGTCAATCCCGTAAGTAACACAGAATCAAATTTCCGCAAATAAGAAAATAACTCTGTACAATCATGTGTTAGGTTAAAACCAAACATGGAAACCATACTTGCCTCATTGTTTATTGGTAACACTTATGGTCGCCATCATTGTACAGCTTTCAGCAGTTCCAGTAGTGTTGAATAAACATGACCTGAAAATTACCTTTAAACAAATAATTACTTCATGGAGAATAAGTACATGCATTAGAAGGAAAGTTAGTATACACATATACATTTCGACAGAGCTCACAGCTGAAAGGTTTTTTTGCGCATATTCAGAAAGCGCCAATTGCATGAAACAAAAGCAACCAAGCTATAACAAAAACTTCATACCGGAGTTGGCTAAAGCACACCAAATGCAACTGACCCTTAAATATAATAATTTCCAAATGTAGGGAAATAATGAATATCCGCGCTAGCTTGTTTTCCCATCTGATCCTTTTTCCTTCTCTTTTCATCTGACATCTTTCCTCCGATCAAATGAAAGAATGGCTGCTTTTTTTCTCAAAAAAGAAAGAAAGAACATCAATTTTTATTATGACCGACGCCAAAGCCTCGTGCATCAAAAGGGTGTGATCGAAAACAAGGAGGAACGCTATGCATCGAAAACATGGAGGAACGCTCGTGCATCAAAAGGGTGAGATCAAAAACATGGAAGAACAATGTTGCTCCCGGCCATCAGCCGTCAGGCCGCGGGTAAACCTGCCACGGCCACCTCGCACGTGTCGACATTGTATATAGCTGCAACACAGGAATACATGCATATAGATCGGCTTGCCGATGGATCGAATTTGGATGAAACTATAGTAAGAACAGTATATACCTGCAGATTAAGGTCAAGTTTCCCTATTGGGCGGTTGGGCCAGCCAGGCGAGATCGAGAAGACCTTGTCCTATCGATTTGCATACTCTGATCCCCGTTGGCGTGACACCCTTCCAGATCGATCGTCTTACGATCCTAAAAAACTCCCAAGCAGTGGTAGAGGCACTGCTAGATACCGGTTCTTGTGGCCTGCAACATCAAAAGCCGCAGTCTAATAAAATAATGGAACATACATACTTTGCCTAACTTGAGAACTGCTAATCCCAGAATTGCACAAAGTAATCAACAACATCAGATCTACATGGGTGGGACAGGATGAGAATACGGAGCCTAACCTTTGGTGAGGAGAATAATTTCATGATTCGTTGACGGGGCAGTCATGATCTAAGACTACAACGCCATGGGACTTCCTCATTGTTGAACGATCACTCGATCAAAATCGAAGGTAGCCCTGGATGACATCGGTAGGCGAAGAGGACATGCTGACCTTGAAACCCAACGCGAAGAAGATGACCAAGGCGACGAATCGGAGGGAGATGGATGGTAGAAGCAAAGGAAGGTTGGGGATGCGGGGTGGATATTATTGATGGGGCAGGGGGAGAGGCGGGGGCGGAGAAGCCGAAAGATTTGTTGTTTCCGGATATCACGAAGGGAGGGGACAGGGGCCGCATCCACCGCGTCTGCTGCTGGGCCGCACAGGAAATGTGGCGGGGGATGGGATGGAGCGCCGCCGCCGCCATGAGGAGAAGCCAAAGCGCAGGAAGGGGATGGGTCTGACCAGGGGCGTGGGGCGTGGCTGCGTGGGGAAAATTGGATAGATTTTGTTTTTTCTTTTCAGGGAAAATGACTTCAGAAGGTGGGCTGTGTGGGACTTTATCATGTGTGACGTGGCTTGTTGTGATTGGATGCTGATGTGTCTATGTTGCATGTTGAGATAAATCAAATAGTGGGGTTGAACTTCTTAAATATATAGGATATGCTTTTTTTTATGGGCTCTTTTTTTTGAGAGGGGAAAGAAACGAGACCTCACTCTGTCGGGCCGACGGATGGTGGCCCAGTAGCATAGCCCAACAGTCCCTTGACGGCTTTCCCAGGCCGGACCACCAAAAAGCGCAGAAGGGCAAACGCATCTCTGCTGTCCTCTGACCTCTCCTCTCCTCTTCCTCATCTCCGCGGACACGGCAAAGCTTCCTTCCCAAAATCCCCAAATCGAAGCCGAGGAAACTCTCTCCCGCACGACCCAACAGCCCCCGTCCCCCGCCGATAGCCGCCGTCCGCCTCGCCCGCCTGCCGGCCGCCCGCCTGCCCGCTCGCTCGCCCGCCAGGTTTCGCTTCGCCCGCTAGCCGAGGCATCGGGGCGGATTGGATCGCCGGCGATGGACTGGAGCGCGGTGACGGCGGAGGACCTGGTGGCCGCGCTACGGGAGGTGGACTGGTCCACGCCGCCGCGCCCCGTCCCGGAGTTCTTCTCCCGCTTCACCGTCCCCCGCTCCTACTCCAAGTGGACCAGCCGTCTCAAGTGCAACCTCTACTAGTACGATCCGCCTCCTCCCCCCTCTAACCCGTCTTACCGTTTCCACGATTTGTCTGCCAACTCGGCTGGCCGATACAAGTTTTGGCGAATTCGCCAGGGATTTGTGCTGGTGTGACGAGGTTTTGACTGACTCCACGGGATCTGTGCGTGTTTTGAGTTGATTGGTGAATGGATAGGGGCATCAGGCGCTCCCTGGATCCATGGAAAATAGAGTAGGGGTATATGCGTGTGCTTCAGACTCCTTCTGATAGCCCTTCGTTTAGTGTAGATAAATCCATCAACGGTGCTAAGAGGTTTGAATGGAGAATTCGATGAGCACATATGTGCATGTCATTGTATACTGTGATGTTAGTCGCTAAGAGTGTGCATAGGAGTAGCAGGTAGCTTGAAGGCATCATGTTGGATATTTCTTGCTGGAATCCATGTATCTGTGAGATGAGAGCAAGACTCCATTTTTTCACTTAAAGCATGTCAAATTCTGCTTCTAGATGCAAAGTGATCTAAATATGGGCTTGATTCAACTTACATGAGCTGGTGAGGTGAAAAAAGGGATAATTATTCTGATAAATGTTAACTACTCCCTCTGTCCCATAATATAAGAACGTTTTTGACACTATACTAATGTCAAAAACGTTCTTATATTATGGGACGGAGGGAGTAGTATGCATGCCAAAGTAGTATTAATTCATGAAGTTAGCATTGTGGAAGTTCATTTTGAAGACATGGTTTGTGTGGTTTCGTTTTTGTCATGTACTGAAGTTCTTTTCTCAACTTTTGTTTGATCTGCAGCTACAGGACAAACTACTTCATCTTGATCATGTTCATTCTTGGTAAGCAATGAAAGATTTGAAGATTATTTATCTTCCTGTTTTTTGTTTGGTTTTGACATGCTGCCATTTGTATATATGAAGGGCTGGGTTTCCTTTGGAAGCCAGTTGCTATTCTTGCAGCTTTTATGACTGGATTCAGCATTGCATTTCTTAATGACAGGTATACGAGTACTTAACTAATAGCTTTCCTTGCATTGTTCTTGTAACTTGGTTCTGATCAGATCGTTTTTAGTTTGTTATGTTAAAATGCGCTCTTTACCATGATTAACAAAGATAATGCATCAGTAGTGGAACATTCTTTGTAAATTATATTACGTGATGGACTCCAGTCACAGCAGATTAGTCATCAGATCATGATCACATATGCTCCCTTTTTTATGTATAGAATTGCATAAACATGCACAAAAAATGTGTAGCCATCATAACTTAGGTTCTGTAGCCGAAGGGACAGTTTGCTCATTAATCATTATCACTAAAATATAATGCAAGTTGGAAAATAGCGTCATTATTATGTGCTTGGCAAGTCGGCCAATGCTTCACTTGTCAGCCTATCCAATATATAAATATATTTGTGGTTTGCAAGGTTATTAAGCTATTTTTCTCTTATGAAGAAGTGAATGTGTAGTTTCTGACAATCCTATAGGCTATAATAAACTTGGCGGCTAGCATTATAATTTATTTTATGGGTAAATCAATCAAGGGTACATTTTATGTACATGCCGCTAACATTGAAACCTTAACAGCTTCCTAATTCGATAATACACCATTGTTTATGTAGGACGTTGGAACAAATTGTATGCTAGCTGCATGCTTGTTATTATACCAACACTGTATGGCGCTCCTTTTTTGCCAATGAACCAGAGAGCACATCATTAGATTCCTAGACTTGGGTAATTGACCAGTTGCTGTACTAGACCTAAATGTTACCTTTTCAAATATAAGCTAAATGCAATATTCATATAAATTTCACAGAATGTAGCACAAGTTATTCCATCTTGAGGTTATACCAGTACTGCAATACTGCAGTCCTTTGACACAGTGGAAGTGTTAGGAGTTAATTTAGCAAATCAGGGGCATGCTTTATCAAGTTATTTCCTTGTGTTATAAACCCGATGTTACTTAATGCCACCATATGATGCCTGCCAACTGCCAAGCATCTTAGATCGCAGTGTTACATGCACTAGTTAGGGGCCAGCCAGGCTACTTATTATTCAAATATATGATCCTCTTAAGAAAGTTAGGATTAGATAATCAGGGGTCAAGTTATCTGTTCCTCTATGTGATAGATGGCGTGTACTCATCTATGATCGTTTAGGCAATTAATAAAGAAGTTGTGTTCCAATTTCTTGCTGCCTTCCCTACTCCCATCACCTCCCTCTTGTCTCTCGAGCCTAGTCTCATCTACCTTATGATATACGACCATTACATGCAGCAGCAGAGTAGGATAAAAATATATCTGATAGATACAGTTGAAAAGCAACTTAGGTTCTACAGCATTGGGCCATAGTTGTATTGGAATAATGCATATAATTGTCACAAGCATGAAGGATTATTAAATAAAAAAAATTGTTGTAGCCTTTTAGGGTTGTTTTTCCTTGTGTCTATTCGTGATTCATGGTTCTTAAATCATTAAAAGTTTCTCCACATTTAAAATGATAACAATTGATTTACCAAGTGTTCGAATGGTGATTAATTAACTAACTATCATGTGTGATGATGCAGTTTTGCTGTCACTTTTAATGAGAAAGTCACACGAACTGTCAGGCAGTTCTCACCACATTTAGCTGCAAAGATGAGACCACCGATAACGTAAGGAACACTATACTTTCTAATGTTTCCTTATTTATTTTAACGTGGGTTACTATTATAGTGTTGTTAATACTCTTTGTCAACACTGGCAGCCCTGTTATTCGTGGTCGACCAAGCTCGAAGAGATCAATTCATATTTGTGGTCGGCCTCGCTGGTTGTTTGTTCTTTTATTTTCGGCAGGTGAGCAGGACCAAACCTTCCGTCGTATAATCCTATGCAACATACCACATTTCAAAAAACTTGAACTAAGCATTTTTTTTCATGTTTGCAGTTAGCTGCATGCTCTGGTTGACCTCATGCAGTCTCCTCACGGTTCTATGGGCGCTTCTCATTGCTCTGCTTAGTAAGGACGGTGTAGAGTTCTTTATTTATTTTTTGGAACTCTGTATTTATCTTGGAATGTCCTTATTAATTTGTCTTTCTGTTGGCAGCAACGGTACTTCATGCCAGCTTCAGAACACCTAATTTGAAAGCACGTCTTAATACGTTCAGAGAGGAATTCCGAGCAGTTTGGCGGAATTATAGTGAGCTCTAGAGCTCCCTCAGTTTCAAGGTTGGTTCCTTCATGCCTGTTCAGGACAAGCATAGGTCTGTTTTATACCCAAAACCATTTGCATGCACCAGGTGACACTCATTTTCCCATGTGTGTATGTTCAGGTGATAAGATGTGCTTAGTGCTGAAGCTTCCCTGCTGTCTGTGCATTGTGTCTGTGGGAGATGTACAAAGGTGATACGCAGTTGTGATTACTGGCTCATTTGGAGGTGGACCAGGACCGACTCTGTAGGTGATGCTATGCCTCGGTCCGCAGTCCTCCGTATCACAGTAGTTGTTCCTTTGGACTTCTCCCTATATAACCAAAGCTTTGGAGGAAGAACAGCATGTAAAGGATGTAAACAAAGTATTCTGATCTAGACAAAAGCATATGTTGTTTGTTGATACGCCTGCTTCATGCCTGTCTATACTTTGAAAACCGTTCTGGCTATATTATCCGCTAAGCTTCGATTTAGCATTCCTCGTGACTCGAATATGTTGATACATCTGCCACTGCATTGATATTTTAGAATGTCTAGATGGATCCAGTGGATTAGTAATTCGTCAGAATCAGTTCTGTGAGCCGTCACCGTGTGTCTCAAAGGACGTTAAGAGTATCCTAGTCACCGTGTGTCTCAAAGGACGTTAAGAGTATCCTAGTGACATGTCATACGATACTATGACGATGAAGAGAACCCAATTGTACATGCCCTAGCTTGCAATATCCCATATAGCAGCAGTATCATCTGCTCGTGCAGCTATTCATTTCACTCACAGGCCCCGTTCAACGAGCTAAATACTGATGGCCACAGTAATTTCACACGTCCAAACAGCCATTCATGACCTGTTAAGTTTGCTTTGGCATTGCTTCAAGCGTTGTTTTAGTCTGATTGAAATGGGCACAGTAGGTCATTCTTTTTTGCTGAGTGTTAACTGACAAATACGCACTAAAAAAATCTGAAAGACACTTTGTGAACAGATATCTTCATGTATACAGAGAAAAAAATATTCACTTAAAAATAAACTGTTCTTCATGAGAAATGTGGAGAGTTCATATACTATTTCAATATAACCATACAAAAATGGATAATTACAAAATGATAAGAATAGAAAGTATATTACAAAGGACAAAAGTCCAGAATATGGCAGCACAATCTTAAGTACTCCCAATATGGCAATCCTCAAAAATTAGCATATACGATTCCCAATGGTAGAGCAGAGTCTGCGCCAAAATTGAATGGTCCGATTATGTATTAAAGCTTCTATCACCAGCATCTCCCAACCCGGGAACGATGTACCTGTGGGTACAAATCAACAACCTTAGTCATTGCTCCGCTTGATTGGTAATGCGTTATACTGAATAATGGAGATTCAATGTACACATTTTACAGAATGAGCATTGAATGGCTAGAAGTTTAAAACAGTACCCTCTCTCGTCTACTTCAGAATCGATCATCCCTGCGTACACATGGAGCCTGGAGACAAGAAACAGAGTAAACAATAGGAGCTTGATATACACACATGTGCATGGCTTATGATCTATTCTTACCCAGGGAACTTGTTGCTGAGCTTTTGTAGCGCAGGAGGTGCTGCAACAGCTGATACCTGCATCATAAGAACAATAGGTGTTAGTTGATTTGAACGAATAATTGAGAAATAAATACAGAAAAATTCCATGAACTTACAACTTTAATTTGTTTGCTTGTAACTCCACGGTCAACCAACAAGTCAATAGCAGCAACGATTGTCCCACCTAAAGGCATACAGGTTGAATGTATAATCATTGTATTTATGTGTTAGTATACCAGCCATTCTGCTTACATGAATCAATCTATAACTTTTGTTGTCTCTTTTATTACTAAAAATAAGCATTCTTTCTTTATCTTTCTTTCTTTGAGGAGATTAATGTTCTGTTACTTGACATGATAATTAACATGTAAATGAAGGAGAACTAGAAACATATTGAAATTGGATGGTATTCAAAATGAACTTCTTTTCACTTATTAGTGAAGAGGATCACACATGAAGAGTGTTAGGCAGAAACTGTATTGTTTAGGTAAAGCTGATTGTTACCAGTGGCCAGCATTGGATCAATAACTAGCACACGAGTCCCCTCTGGAATCTTTTCTGGCAAGCTGCATTAAATGAGATAAAGGAAAAGAAAGGAAGAATATGAGACTACTTGAATTCACATAGGTGATTAATTTATTCCCTAAGGGTAGAAGAAATAGAATTACTACTCCCTCCGTTCCATAATTATTGTCGTGGTTTTGGTTCAAATCACGACAACAATTATGGAACGGAGGGAGTAACTGAAATGGAAGTAAAAAACTACGTAGTACGCATTATCAAGGTAAGGTTGGTTTCACAATTTAACCATACCACTCTACTAAATAGCAATGAAACCCCTGTTTTGTAATATTTGCATGCCTTGCTGTGTATTGTAAAGACTTGCATAGGTAAGTACATTCATATCAAGTTCCAAGACAAAATACTGACTTAAGTACTCCCTCCGTCCCATAATATAAGAGCGTTTTTTACACTGCACTGGTGTCAAAAACGCTCTTATATTATGGGACGGAGGGAGTAGTTCAGTAGGGACTCATATATCGAAGGTCAAACATAATCATGCGTCTGCCTGATGCCTAATTAAAAAGTACTACATAGATATTTAAATAAGCGCTTGCAAGATGAAAAAGCATTTAGCACATACTTGTTGAGATATACCGAAGGTTGAAGTGTTTCTTCATCCCTACGAAGTCCTTCATGTTCAATGAAACGGGCAGATAAGAATAATGGTACATAGCTCTCAAGGCACATGGCGTAATTGACAAAGAAAATACTAACGCATTGGATTCACGAAGTTTAGCTTTACTATAATTCCACATGCTCTAAGGAAATATATTTCTTATTTTGGTTGGAAACAAACATTGTGCATATTTCAAACATTATGCATCTGACCAAAACCTTGTGCACATTAAATCCATAATATCCAGCATCGGTATTTAGAGAAACAAAACAAATCAGCTAAGATTACTGGAAATGGGCCATGCAGCCAATGTAAGCAATATGTTAACATAAAGCTAATTGACATTTTCAATAAAAAACAATGTTTGACTGCAATTTATGCAAACAACTTACCAAGGTGATAAGTCTTGGTGGCTGGCAAAATTGATGAAGCGTTTTCAGCTAGAGCAAGACCAGCTCTCAGAATTGGAACAACCTGTTATACACGCTAATGAAAAGAGTAAATATACTCATATACAATACAAACCAAATACATAACTAGTGCTAAGAAATAGACTTACCATAACAGGCTCCCTTGGATCAATGAATTCAACACTTGAAACAGCCACGGGTGTTTGGATTTCTCCTGTGATTGTAGGCTGCAAGTGTTTCAAACAGTTTAGCACCATGCCATTAATTCTCTCTACAGTTAAATGTTTAAAAGTACATGCAAAATAGGTTGGATAAGAAGTGGGGATGGAAATATTATGAGCTACTATGATCTATAAATTCAGGTATTACTGGCATTCATCATTCAGCCAGGTAACAACATTCAATGCCATTTCAAAACTGCCTGACACTGGTGTCACTCTCACGGAATATTTTTCATTGTCGTGCTTTACAAATGTAAGATGATCAACGGATAATTCCGAGCCATGCAAGATTTCCACTCACCAGCCAATCCCTGCAGGCTTCATATATGAGGAGACGACCAAGCTCTGCCATAGCACTCCCTACAACAAGTTACAACAACCATCTCAATTTATAACCGTGCAAACTTCAGCAAAACGCTTCTTATATACGGAAGTCAATCAACAACAAATTGCCGCCAGCAGGTTGGGTTCAATTGCAACATGGAAGCCATTTCGGAGGCACTCACGGAAGACGGCGCAGGGCGTCTGCTCGTTGCGCAGGACGGAGACCCAGTGTTTTATCAGCGGGTGCGGCGGGACGAACACCTGCGAAACAAACACACCAAGCGCCACTGAGCGCGCGCGCACGCACGTGCAAACGAATAAACCGAGCCAGGCGGAGGCATCGCCGTCGAGAGGAGCCAGATCCGCACCAGCATCTGGCCGCCGGAGGCGGGCGACCGCGACGAACCGGTGGCGGCGTCGGGGCTCGCCGCCCTCGCCACCGCCAGAGACGGCCGGGGCCTGCGGACGAGCAGCGGGGCCGGGGCGGCGTGGCGCGCGGGTTCGACGAGCGCGCGGGAGGCGAGGGAGCAGTAGGAGGCTTGCACGAGGCGGCGCGGCGCGCACGGGCGGCGATGGAGGGGCGCTCCCGCGGCCGCGGCCGTGGCCGTGGCGGGCGACGGCATCGCGAGGGCGGTGCGGAGTGCGGATGGAATGGATGCGGGCGAAAGCGAGCGCAGTGACGGGTGCGACGGTGGGATACGGTGGGGTCGTGTCTTTTTGGCGCATCTTGAGTATCTTTTAACTACCTGTAAATCCACTTGTTGTACTCCGTACTGGTGTTTTTGAATCTTCTGTAAATCTACTTATTTCAGTAGAGAAAAAAATTACAAACTTTTTTGCAGGGTATTACTCCCTCCGCTTTTATTTAGTCTGCATATTAGATTTGACTGAAGTCAAACTTTACAAAATTTGACCAAGTTTAGAGAAAATAATATAGACATTTACAATAACAAATTTACATGATGTGAAAGTACATTCAATAAAACCGATTCCTAGCTGCCCTCCAAAATTTTAAGGTTGCCGAATCTCAAAGAATGCCTCTCAAAACACTCCACCAGAAGACCCATACTTTAGGTACAATTTTCAGTTTTCATAAGGCTTTCCATAACTGTTCTTGAGAAGATGGAGCTCCCACTACCATCCCTTCCTCTAGTCCATGAAGCTCGTTGCAAGTCACAGGAGTATGGTATGATGATTTTACAGTGTAGGTTCCCGAATTTTCCAAGGCCCATGCCAAAGTATCTTCCCCCTCCTGCAACTCTCTAAGGGATGTTCAGAACCGCATCCGCATGAAGAGGGAAGAGGTTTTTACGGACCATAGCGTTGTTCCACCCTCCTGTATATGGATCAATCACGTCCGAGACTATCTTCACCGGGTCGTTACTCAATCCGCCCATTGGCATAAGCCTGACAATATTTGGGATCCATTTATCCGTTAATGTGAAGATAGATGATCCATCACTAACATGTTTGATGAGCCCCAAATCCAAAGCAACACGCTCCACTACAAATAGCCTTCCATGTACTCAAAGATCTAGGAGACACATTAGCTTGCAAAAAGCTCATATGCAAGAAGTATTTACCCTTCAATATGCTGGCGCAAAGAGAGCCCGCACTGGCTAGAAGACGCCAGCCATATTTTACTAGTATCACCAAACTGAATTGTTCAAAGTCCCGAAAGACCATGCCGCCAACCTATTTTGGTGTAGTCAATTTCTTCCAAGATATCTCTTGCATCACCAAATGGAGAGATCTCTTGTCCAAAGAACTACCCCACCAATATTTGGCCATACAAGATGTGAAACTCTTGCATACATTTTTAGTTAACTTGAAGCAACTCATGTTGAAAATGGGGATCGCCCGAATCACTATTTTCAATCAAACCTCCTTCACGAATAAAACTCACAACCCATCCTACCTTTGGAGAGTCGTAAACAACCAAATTCACCATCTCCGCAAAATCTCCTTCGTCCTTACCAAATGGCACCTCCACCTTCTTCCGGCTCGACGCATAGCTTCTCTTGACTCCACTCGCGGACGCTTACCCGCACATCTTCTCCCACTCCACTGAAGGAAATATGCCCAAGAGGCAATAAAAAAGTTGTTATTTATATTTCCTTATATCATGATAAATATTTATTATTCATGCTAGAATTGTATTAACCGAAAACTTAGTACATGTGTGAATACATAGACAAAACAGAGTGTCCCTAGTATGCCTCTACTTGACTAGCTCGTTAATCAAAGATGGTTAAGTTTCCTGACCATAGACATGTGTTGTCATTTGATGAACGAGATCACGTCATTAGAGAATGATGTGATGGACAAGACCCATCCGTTAGCTTAGAATTATGATCGTTTAGTTTTATTGCTATTGCTTTCTTCATGACTTATACATGTTCCTCTTACTATGAGATTATGCAACTCCCGAATACCGGAGGAACACCTTGTGTGCTATCATATGTCACAACGTAACTGGGTGATTATAAAGATGCTCTACAGGTGTCTCCCATGGTGTTTGTTGAGTTGGCATAGATCAAGATTAGGATTTGTTACTCTGTGTATCGGAGAGGTATCTCCGGGCCCTCTCGGTAATGCACATCACTATAAGCCTTGCAAGCAATGTGACTAATGAGTTAGTTACGGGATGATGCATTATGGAACAAGTAAAGAGACTTTCCGATAACGAGATTGAACTAGGTATGATGATACCGACGATCGAATATCGGGCAAGTAACATGCCGATGACAAAGGGAACAACATATGTTGTTATGCGGTTTGATCGATAAAGATCTTCATAGAATATGTAGGAGCCAATATGAGCATCCAAGTTCCTCTATTGGTTATTGACCGGAGATGTGTCTTGGTCATGTCTACATAGTTCTCGAACCTGCAGGGTCCGCACGCTTAATGTTCGATGACGATTTGTATTATGAGTTATGTGATTTGATGAACCAAAGTTTGTTCGGAGTCTCGGCTGAGATCACGGACATGATGAGGAGTCTCGAAATGATCGAGACATAAAGATTGATATATTGGAAGGTTATGTTTGGACACCGGAATGGTTTCGGAAAGGTTCGGACACTTTCCGGAATACCGGGAGGTTACCGGAACCCCTTGGGGGTTAATGGGCCTTCATGGGCCCTAGTGGATAGAGGAGGCGGCGGCCAAGTGGAGGCGCGCCCCCCCCAAGCCCAAAACGAATTGGACTAGGGTTGGGGGGGGCTTTCCTTCTTCTCCTCCACCTCTTTCTCCTTCCCCCCCTTCTCCGGAAAAGGAAGGGGGGTCGAATCCTACTTGGACTGGGAGTCCAAGTAGGACTCCCCCCTTAGCGCCCCCCTTGGGTCGGCCTCCTCTCCTCCCCCCTTTATATACGTGGGAAGGGGGCACCCCAAAGACACACCAAGTCTTCTCTTAGCCGTGTGTGGTGCCCCCCTCCACGGTTACACACCTCGGTCATATCGTTGTAGTGCTTAGGCGAAGCCCTACGCCGGTAACTTCATCATCACCATCAACACGTCGTCGTGCTAACGAAACTCTCCCTCGTCTTCAACTGGAACAAGAGCTCGAGGGACGTCATTGAGCTGAACGTGTGCAGAACACGGAGGTGCCGTACGATCGGTGCTTGGATCGGTTGAATCATGAAGACGTTCGACTACATCAACCGCGTTACTAAACACTTCCACTTTCGGTCTACGAGGGTACGTGGACACACTCTCCCCTCTCGTTGATATGCATCACCTAGATAGATCTTGCGTGATGGTAGGAATTTTTTTGAAATACTGTGTTCCCCAACAGTGGCATCCGAGCCAAGTCTATGCGTAGATGTTATATGCACGAGTAGAACACAATGAGTTGTGGGCGATAATATTCATACTGCTTACCACCAACGTCTTACTTTGATTCGGTGGTATTGTTGGATGAAGAGGCCCGGACCGACATTACATGACCGCGTTCATGAGACTGGTTCTACCGACGTGCTTCGCACACAGGTGGCTGGCTGGTGTCTGTTTCTCCAACTTTAGTTGAATCGAGTTTGACTACGACCGGTCCTTGTTGAAGGTTAAAACAACACACTTGACGAAAAATCGTTATGGTTTTGATGCGTAGGTAAGAACGGTTCTTGCTAGAAGCCCGTAGCAGCCACGTAAAACTTGCAACAACAAAGTAGAGGACGTCTAACTTGTTTTTGTAGGGCATGTTGTGATGTGATATGGTTAAGACATGATGAGATATAAATTGTTGTATGAGATGATCATGTTTTGTAAAAGCTATCGGCAACTGGCAGGAGCCTTATGCTTGTCGCTTTATTGTATGAAATGCAATCACCATGTAATTGATTTACTTTATCACTAAGCGGTAGCGATAGTCGTGGAAGCAATAGTTGGCGAGATGACAACGATGCTATGATGGAGATCAAGGTGTCAAGCTGGTGACGATGGAGATCATGACAATGCTTTGGAGATGGAGATCAAAGGCACAAGATGATGATGGCCATATCGTGTCACATATTTTGATTTCATGTGATGTTTATCCTTTATGCATCTTATTTTGCTTAGTACGGAGGTAGCATTATAAGATGACCCCTCACTAAATTTCAAGGTATAAGTTTTCTCCCTGAGTATGCACCGTTGCTACAGTTCGTCGTGCCGAGACACCACGTGATGATCGGGTGTGATAAGCTCTACGTTCACATACAACGGGTGCAAGCCAGTTTTGCACATGCAGAATACTCGGGTTAAACTTGACGAGCCTAGCATATGCAGATATGGCCTCGGAACACTAAGACCAAAAGGTTGAACATGAATCATATAGTAGATATGATCAACATAGTGATGTTCACCATTGAAAACTACTCCATCTCACGTGATGATCGGACATGGTTTAGTTGATTTGGATAACATGATCATTTAGATAACCAGAGGGATGTCTATCTAAGTGGGAGTTCTTAAGTAATATGATTAATTGAACTTTATTTTATCATGAACTTAGTCCTGATAGTATTTGCATATCTATGTTGTAGATCAATAGCTCGCGTTGTAGCTCCCCTATGTTTTGATATGTTCCTAGAGAAAACTAAGTTGAAAGATGTTAGTAGCAATGATGTGGACTGGGTCCGTGATATGAGTATTATCCTCGTTACTGCACAGAAGAATTATGTCCTTGATGCACCGCTAGGTGAAGACCTATTGCAGGAGTAGATGCAGACGTTATGAACGTTTGACAAGCTCGATATGTTGACTACTTGATAGTTTAGTGCACCATGTTTTATGGCTTAGAACCGGGACTTCAAAAACATTTTGAACACCACGGAGCATATAAGATGTTCCAAGAGCTGAAATTGGTATTCCAAACTCATGCCCGAGTCGAAAGGTATGAGACCTCTGACAAATACTTTGCCTACAAGATGGAGGAGAATAGCTCAACCAGTGAGCATGTGCTCAGAATGTATGAGTACTACAATCGCTTGAATCAAGTGGGAGTTAATCTTCCAGATAAGATAGTGATTGATAGAGTTCTCCAGTCACTATCACCAAGTTACTAGAACTTCTTGATGAAATATAATATGCAAGGGATGACGAAAACGATCCCCGAGCTCTTCGCGATGCTAAAATCAGCAAAGGTAGAAATCAAGAAAAAGCATCAAGTGTTGATGATTAACAAGACCACTAGTTTCAACAAAAGGGGCAAAGGAAAAGAAAGGGAACTTCAAGAAAGAATGGTGAGCAAGTTGCCACTCCCATGAAGAAACCCAAAGCTAAACCTAAGCCTGAAACTGAATGCTTCTACTTCAAAGGGAATGGTCACAGGAAGCGGAACTACCCCGAATACTTGGCGGATAAGAAGGATGGCAAAGTGAAAGGTATATTTGATATACATGTTATTGATGTGAACTTTACTAGTGTTCATAGTAACCCGAGGGTATTTGATACCGGTTCAATTGCTAAGATTAGTAACTCGAAACAGGAGTTGCAAAATGAACAGAGACTAGTTAAGGGCAAGGAGACGATGTGTGTTGGAAGCGATTCCAAGGTTGATAAGATCATCGCACACTCCCACTACCTTCGAGATTAGTGTTGGACTAAAAATAAATGTTATTTGGTGTTTGTGTTGAGCATGAATATGATTGGATCATGTTTATTGCGATACGGTTATTCATTTAAGTCAGAGAATAATTGTTGTTCTGTTTACATGAATAAAACCTTCTATGGTCATACACTCAATGTAAATGGTTTATTGAATCTCAATCGTAGTGATACACATAATCATAATATTGAAGCCAAAAGATGCAAAGTTAATAATGATAGTGCAACTTATTTGTGGCACTGCCGTTTAGGTCATATTGGTGTAAAGCACATGAAAAAACTCCATGCTGATGGGCTTTTGGAATCACTTGATGCTTGCGAACCATGCCTCATGGGAAAGATGACTAAGACTCCATTCTCCGGAACAATGGAGCGAGCAACTGACTTATTGGAAATAATACATACCGATGTATGCGGTCCAATGAGTGTTGAGGCTCGCGGCAGGTATCGTTATTTTCTGACCTTCACAGATGACTTGAGCAGATATAGGTATATCTACTTAATGAAACATAAGTTTGAAACATTTGAAAAGTTCAAAGAATTTCAGAGTGAAGTGGAAAATCATTGTAACAAGAAAATAAAGTTTCTACGATCTGATCGCGGAGGCGAATATTTGAGTTACGAGTTTGGTCTTCATTTGAAACAATGTGGAATAGTTTCGCAACTCACGCCACCTGGAACACCATAGCGTAATGGTGTGTGTCCGAACATCGTAACCGTATTTTATTAGATATGGTGCGATCTATGATGTCTCTTACCGATTTACCACTATCGTTTTGGGGTTATGCATTAGAGACAGCCGCATTCATGTTAAATAGGGCACCATCTAAATCCGTTGAGATGACACCGTATGAACCGTGGTTTAGCAAGAAATTTAAGCTGTCCCTTCTTAAAGTTTGGGGTTGTGATGCTTATGTGAAAAAGTTTTCAGCCTGATAAGCTCGAACCCAAATCGGAGAAATGTGTCTTCATAGGATACCCAAAGGAAACTGTTGGGTACACCTTCTATCACAGATCCGAAGGCAAGATATTCGTTGCTAAGAATGGATCCTTTCTAGAGAAGGAGTTTCTCTCGAAAGAAGTGAGTGGGAGGAAAGTAGAACTTGATGAGGTAGTTGTACCTTCTCCCGAATTGGAAAATGGTTCATCACAGAAATCAGTTCCAGTGATGCCTACACCAATTAGTGAGGAAGTTAATGATGATGATCATGAAACTTCAGATCAAGTTAATACCGAACCTCGTAGGTCAACCAGAGTACATTACACACTAGAGTGGTATGGTGATCCTGTTCTAGAAGTCATGTTACTAGACCATGACGAACCTACGAACTATGAGGAAGCGATGATGAGCCTAGATTTCGTGAAATGGCTTGAGGCCATGAAATCTGATATGGGATCCATGTATAAGAACAAAGTGTGGACTTTGATGGACTTTCCTGATGATCGGCAAGCCATAGAGAATAAATGGATCTTCAAAAGGAAGACAGACGCTGATGGTAGTGTTACTATCTAGAAATCTTGAATTGTTGAAAAAGGTTTTGACAAGTTCAAGGTGTTGAATACGATGAGATTTTCTCACTCGTACCGATGCTTAAGTCTGTCCAAATCATGTTAGCAATTGCCGCATTTTATAAAATCGGGCAAATGGATGTCAAAACTGCATTCCTTAATGGATTTATTAAAGAAGAGTTGTATATGATACAACCAGAAGGTTTTTTCAATCCTAAAGGTGCTAACAAAATGTGCAAGCTCCAGCGATCCATCTATGGACTGGTGCAAGCATCTCGGAGTTCGAATATACACTTTGATGAGTTGATCAAAGCATATAGTTTTATATAGACTTGCGGTGAAGCCTGTATTTACAAGAAAGTGAGTGGAAGCACTACAACCTTTCTGATAACTATATGTGAATGGCATATAGTTGATCAGAAATGATGTAGAATTTTCTGGAAAGCATAAAGGAGTGTTTGAAAGGAGTTTTTCAAGGAAAGACCTCGGTGAAGCTGCTTACATATTGGGCATAAAGATCTCTAGAGATAGATCAAGATGCTTGATAAGTTTTTTCAATGAGTACATACCTTGACAAGATTTTGAAGAAGTTCCAAAATGGATCAGCTAAAGAAGGGTTCTTCCCTGTGTTACAAGGTGTGAAGTTGAGTAAAGACTCAAAACCCGACCACGGCAGAAAATAGAAAGAGAATGAAAAGGCATTCCCTATGCCTCAGTCATAGGTTCTATAAAGTATGCTATCCCGTGTACCAGACCTATTGTGTACCTTACCACGAGTTTGGCAAGAGGGTACCATAGTGATCCAGGAGTGGATCACTGGACAGCGGTCAAAACTATCCTTAGTGGAATAAGGACATGTTTCTCGGTTATGGAGGTGAAAAAAAGTTTGTCGTAAAGGGTTACGTTGATGCAAGCTTTTACACCGATCCGGATGACTCTGGGTCTCGATCTAGATACATATTGAAACTGGGAGCAATTAGCTAGAGTACCTCCATGCAGAGCATTGTAGACATAGAAAATTTGCAAAATACATACGGCTCTGAATGTGACATACCCATTGACTAAGCTTCTCTCACAAGTAAAACATGATCACACCTTAGTACTCTTTGGGTGTTAATCACATAGCAATTATTGACTCTAGTAAAGCTCTTTGGGTATTAGTCACATGGCGATGTGAACTAATCACATAAAGATGTGAACTATTGGTGTTAAATCACATGACGATGTGAACTAGATTATTGACTCTAGTGCAAGTGGGAGACTGGAGGAAATATGCCCTAGAGGCAATAATAAAGTTGTTATTTATATTTCCTTATATCATGATAAATGTTTATTATTCATGCTAGAATTGTATTAACCAGAAACTTAATACATGTGTGAGTACAGAGACAAAACAGAGTGTCCCTAGTATGCCTCTACTTGACTAGCTCGTTAATCAAAGATGGTTAAGTTTTCTGACCATAGACATGTGTTGTCATTTGATGAACGGGATCACGTCATTAGAGAATGATGTGATGGACAATACCCATCCGTTAGCTTAGCATTATGATCATTTAGTTTTATTGCTATTGCTTTCTTCATGACTTATACATGTTCCTCTTACTATGAGATTATGCAACTCCCGAATACCGAAGGAACACCTTGTGTGCTATCAAACGTCACAATGTAACTGGGTGATTATAAAGGTGCTCTACAGGTGTCTCTGATGGTGTTTGTTGAGTTGGCATAGATCAAGATTAGGATTTGTTACTCCGTGTATTGGAGAGGTATCTCTGGGCCCTCTCGGTAATGCACATCACTATAAGCCTTGCAAGAAATGTGACTAATGAGTTAGTTATGGGATGATGCATTACGGAACAAGTAAAGAGACTTGCCGGTAACGATATTGAACTAGGTATGATGATACCGATGATTGAATCTCGGGCAAGTAACATACCGATGACAAAGGGAACAACGTATGTTGTTATGCGGTTTGACCGATAAAGATCTTCGTAGAATATGTAGGAGCCAATATGAGCATCTAGGTTCTGCTATTGGTTATTGATCGGAGATGTGTCTCGGTCACGTCTACATAGTTCTCGAACCCGTAGGGTCCGCACGCTTAACGTTCGATGACGATTTGTATTGTGAGTTATGTGATTTGATGAACCGAAGTTTGTTCGGAGTCCCGGATGAGATCACAGACATGACGAGGAGTCTTGAAATGGTCGAGACATAAAGATTGATATATTGGAAGGTTATGTTTGAACACCGGAATGGTTTCGAAAAGGTTCGGACACTTTTCCGGAATACCCGGAGGTTACCGGAACCCCTTGGGGGTTAATGGACCTTCATGGGCCCTAGTGGAGATAGGAGGTGGCGGCCAGGTGGAGGCGCGCGCCCCCAAGCCCAAACCGAATTGGACTAGGGTTGGGGGGGCCTTTCCTTCTTCTCCTCCACCTCTTTCCCCTTCCCCCTTCTCCGGAAAGGAAAGGGCGGGGGGGGGGGGGAATCCTACTTGGAACGGGAATCCAAGTAGGACTCCCCCTTGGGCCGGCCTCCTCTCCTCCCCCCTTTATATATGTGGGAAGGGGGCATCCCAAATACACAACAAGTCTTCTCTTAGCCGTGTGTGGTGCCCCCCTCCACGTTTACACACCTCGGTCATATCGTTGTAGTGCTTAGGCGAAGCTCTGCGCTAGTAACTTCATCATCACCGTCAACACGCCATCGTGCTGATGAAACTCTCCCTCGTCTTCAACTAGATCAAGAGCTTGAGGGACGTCATCGATTTGAACGTGTGCAGAACATGGAGGTGCCGTACGTTCGGTGCTTGGATTGGTTGAATCATGAAGACGTTTGACTACATCAACCGCGTTACTAAACGCTTCCGCTTTCGGTCTACGAGGGTACATGGACACACTCTCCCCTCTCGTTGCTATGCATCACCTAGATAGATCTTGCGTGATCATATGATTTTTTTTTGAAATACCGCGTACCCAAACATCCACCTCACCCTCTGTCCTGGTTTCTCACGCCTTGCAGAATGGTTTGCTCGCTACTTTGTGGAATCGCCTTACCAATGTTGCTTCTATAGAGTTTGCATCTGTTTTATCTTTGTTGCAAGATGTTAGCGCCAACGGCGCCACCGACGAGAAGTTTCCTCACTCATGGCTCCTCGTTCTCCTTGAGGTGTGCCTACTCACTGATCTCGTCCTACCATAAGGTCGATCTCAACGCCGGGCACATTTGGAGCTCCCATGCACCTATCAAGGTTAAGATTTTTGACTAGCTTCTCTGTCGGGATAGGCTGAGTACAATGGCGAACTTGCATCACAAGGCCATCTCCTCAACTTCAGTTTGTCCTTGGTGCGACGTCTCACTTGAGGATGCGACACACCTAGCCATATTTTGCCCCTATGCAGCCCAAGTATGGCCCCGCTTGGGGCTACCGCCCCCTCACTCCATCGACCACGTTTGGGACACTATTACAACGGTTGGCCTTGACATCAACATTTGACCCACCGTTCCCCTCGCCATTCTATAGACGTTGTGGGACTCCAGGAACGCTTGGGTTTTCCACAATGAGCTACACTAACCCCTAGACACTCTTCTTAACATCATCTTTGAGTTTACACTTTGGGCCTTTCGATTGAAGGACCAACTAGTAGGGAGGTTGTCGTGTCTTGGCGCCTGTACCTCCCCTCTTGCTATAACCCTTAATGTAACTTGCTCGGGCCTTCCAAGTAATATATTCAGGTGGGGACCCTCTCCCCCGACAATTGTTAAAAAAATAAAACCTTCTGACTATTCTTGAGTATTGCCATGAAACCTCTCAAGAATATAGTCAAAGGTCCCACTTGTGATTTTTCCAATTGCCGTAGGGAGTCCCAAATAGCGCTCAGAGAAAGCTTCCATGCTAATACTCAGAGTTCCTTTGAGGGAAACTGTCGGTGTCAAACCTGGCGGATCTCGGGTAGAGGGTCCCGAACTGTGCGTCTAGGCCGGATGGTAACAGGAGGCAAGGAACATGATGTTTTACCCAGGTTCGGGCCCTCTTGATGGAGGTAAAACCCTACGTCCTGCTTGATTAATATTGATGATATGGGTAGTACAAGAGTAGATCTACCACGAGATCAAGGAGGCTAAACCCTAAAAGCTAGCCTATGGTATGATTGTTGTATGATGAAGTTGTCCTACGGACTAAAACCCTCCGGTTTATATAGACACCGGAGAGGGTTAGGGTTACACAAAGTCGGTTACAATGGTAGGAGATCTTGAATATCCGCATCGCCAAGCTTGCCTTCCATGCCAAGGAAAGTCCCATCCGGACACGGGACGAAGTCTTCAATCTTGTATCTTCATAGTCCTGGAGTCCGGCTGAAGGTATAGTCCGGCTACCCGAACACCCCCTAATCCAGGACTCCTCAGTAGCCCCTGAACCAGGCTTCAATGACGACGAGTCCGGCGCGTAGATTGTCTTCAGCATTGCAAGGCGGGTTCCTCCTCCAAATTCTTCATAAAAGTTTGTAAACACCAAGAGTAGTGTCCGGCTCTGCAAAATAAGTTTCCACGTATTGCCACAGAGAGAATAATATTAACACAAATCTAATCTGCTGACGTATTCCGCAGCGTGACATCACACTACGGCCAAGCCTTTATTCGAATCGTTTTCACTTTTCCACCTCAGCGTGTTTTGCGAGGCGGTTTCCTTGGCACGTCTTGTCAAAGCAGAGATCGTGTCCCCCATTTACGAGATTCTCATCAATACGGATGTTGGTAACCCAACCGCGCCATTTATCACGGTGCTTGGGAGGCAAGCGAGTTTTACTAGGCTGGTGGGGACGCATAGTCGCATCCGCTCATATAAGGGGATAAGGATCCACCTTTTTACCTACACCTTCTTCCTCCTTTGCCTATCCATCTTCTGCGCACCCGAGCTCCAGCGCCCAAGCCCGCACTTCCTACCTCAACCTTCTCCAACAATGTCCGGAGCGGGAGGCAAGTGGATGGTCTCCTCCGTCACGGAGGGCCATGTCAAAAAGCTAAGGAAGGCCGGATACTTGTCCAAAGACATCGCGCACCGGCTTCCTGAGGAGGGGCAGCTTCTCCCCACCCCAAGGCCCCATGAGAGGGTAGTATTTCTTCCCCACTTCCTCATCGGGCTGGGTTTTCCTCTCCACCCGTTTGTCCGCGGGCTCATGGTCTACTATGGCCTAGATTTCCACGATCTGGCCCCGAACTTCATCCTCAATATCTCGGCGTTTATCGTCGTGTGCGAGGCTTTCCTCTGCATCCGCCCCCATTTCGGCCTCTGGCTCAAGACCTTCAACGTCAAGCCAAAGGTGGTGCGCGGCAACCAGGGGGAGTGCGGAGGTGCCATGGCGGGCAAAATAGCCAACGTCCTATGGCTCGAGGGCTCCTTTGTGGAGACCTTGAAGGGGTGGCAGTCAGGGTGGTTTTACATCACCGAGCCATGCGATCCGAAGTGGATCGCAACCCCTGAATTCTGATCCGGACCCCCTACGCGGCTCACGTCCTGGAAGGAGACGGGCTTGTCGTGGGGCGACGAAGAAGAGGTGACCGGATTGCAAAAATGCATCCAGTCCCTGGTGAACAAGCAGCTCAAGCTTGTCAACGTAGTCCAAGTCATGCTCGTCCGCCGGATCCTTCCGTGTCAAGAACGGGACTTCAATTTATGGGAGTTCAACCTGGCGCAACACCAAACTCTGAGCAGGCTCTTCGACACGACGTACGAAGATGTCTGGAAGGGGCTAACCAAAGGTGCCGAGGCTCCCACATCCGCCTCCGAAGACTGCGGATTCAGCTCGCAGCGTCCTGCTGGCGAGGTAAAATATTTTCATCTTTTACAGGATGTTAAGTTTTCTTCATAGTTTGACTCTATGCGGGATCTAAACTCCCTCACCTTTGACAGGATTGGCAGGCGAAGTCCAGACTGATTAACTATCCGGCTCCCTTGCCCGAAGACCCAGCCCCTGCTCTCCTAGTGAAGCTGCTGGTTCCGGCACCTTATGTGGTGCCGGAGAAGAAGGCCAAGAAAAAGAAGGCCACGGGGACTCGAAAGAGTTCCCGGCATATGGTGGTGTCGGACTCGACGTCCGACGAGTCCGAGACGCACTCCTCCCGTGAAGACGAGGAGGAGGAAGAAGAAACCTCTCCCCCTCCAGCGGGGGGAGGAAAGAAGAGGAAGGCCACCCCAGTAGGGGAGGCCGAGGGGTCCAAGAAGAGGAAAACCCCTCCGCCGGACTACGCCCTCGACGCCGACGAGGACGAAGAGGAGTGGCCGGACAGGGCCAAGCGTCCGGCGAAATTGTAAGTGTTCGAATACCAGAGTAACTCATGATATTCCTTTTGTTGCACAGCTTTCCCTAATGTCGAATATAATCATGCAGCCCACCCAAGGACGGGCTCGACGAGTCGTCGAGCGGCTCCCTGGATTCATCGGACGTGAATTCAGTTCCGCCCGCTGCCTCCCCCTGTGCTGCGGATGACGCCGAAGTGGCATCGCGACAAGCTCCGGGGCAAGAGGAGGTGGTCCAGGAGGAGCCGCGAGGCGACCTCCCGCACTCCAGGAGTAAAGGGGACAAACCCCCCAGGGCTCCAAGTCCGGCTTTAAGCCGGACACTGCGCCGGAATCATCAACGGTTCCGGACCGCGGCAGGCGAACTCCTGCCAAGAGGAGCAAGCCTATTGAGCCGGCGTCCTCCGCCCAACCAGAGGCGCCGGACAATCTGCTGGAGGTGCTTAAGGGCGCCTCCATCGACGAGGAGCACTGTACCATTATGAGTACGGTGGTCCAGAAGGTTCGGTCCGCCAAAAGTGGACTGACTGAAGCTTGTGCTAGCCTTCTAACAGGCTTCGAGGTAAGTAAAAATATGTAAAAATATTACCACATAGACAGTAGCCCCTGATGCTCTGTTTGGCGTTCGGAAAGAAAAGCCGAATAGAGGATCTATTAAATATCGCAGGAGTCTAACTAAAAAGGAGTCAATATACGTATGCAGGCTTCGCTGCTGGCCACCGCCGCACTAACTACGGAGGTGGGTGCCCTGAAGCAGGGCCTCGAGCGGACCGAGCAAGAGCTCGGCCTCGCCAAACGGCAGCTCGAGGAGAAAGAAGGTAAGAGATACCTTATAGAAAAAATGCCTATAAGAAGACACAATTGCAAAAAATGACAGGAGTATACTGCTTATTTGCAGGGGCCACAACTGAGGTGGCGACCCTCAAGCAGGCGCTGTCCGAGGCCGAGAAGAAAGCGGCCATGGAGCGCACCGAGCAGGAGAAATTTGAGGCGCAGGTCGGCGAGGTGCAGCAAGAGCTTCATGCTCTCATGAAAAAACATGAGAGTTTGGAGCTTGACTCGAAGACGCGAGCGTCCGAGCTTGCTGCGGCCCTTAAAACTGCCAAGACTGCCAAGGCCGAAGCCCAGAAGGCCCTCCAGGAATTGGATGCGGTGAAAAAGATAGCGGCGGGTAAGGCATTCTCTATGCAAAGCAGACATATAAAAGTAAACTACTTGTTACTTACCCGAATCCGGAGCTCTCCAGGGGCATTCGCAGATCTTCCCCGCAGCGTATCCGATGCCGCCGCATTCTACCGAGCCGAGGAAGGCAGCTCGACGGAGAAGGTGTTCTGGTCTCAGTACGCTGAGGCCGGACACCCTGTGCCCTTGAGCGACCAGCTGAAGCAGCTGGTCGAGCTCCACAAGGCGGCCGAACAGGCCCTGAAGGGCTTCATAGTTCGGCTGTGGCCTGGAGAGGCCCTGCCTGGGAGCTACTTCGGACTGGTGTGGCGGCTGGTGGAGGCTTGTCCAAGGCTCGAGGTCATCAAGCGCTCCGTCTGCATTGAAGGTGCCCGTAGGGCCCTTGCCCGTGCAAAGGTGCACTGGGGTAAGCTGGACGGTGAGAAACTTGTGAGGGACGGGCCGCCGCCGGGGAAGGAGCATCGCAAGCCCGAGAACTATTACAAGGATGTTCTGGCTGGTACTCGCCTTATGGCGGATGAATGTACCAAGGATGTATTTTTTGAATGAACTCGCTCGTGTTATCCTGTGCGCCGAAAACTTGTTCATATGCGCTAAGCAATGCTTGAATTTAAAATATTACTTTCTGTGCGGCCGTTTATCAAAAAATTGAGAGATGGCCAGTCGTCGGCTTCTGCCCCCATGCCACTAGTGCTGGGGTGTTCGGGATAAACCTGAGCGATCTTTTTCCCATGATTGGGTCCGTCGAGGGAGGCGCTCAGCACAACGAACAAGGCAATCAGACTATAATGCTTTAACACTCTCACTTAGCCATAGAACTCTATAATTTTAAATTTCGGCGAAGCCCCTAGTATTCGGAAGACCGAGTTCGGGGCGCTATCCACGCCTTGGCCGGACGAAGCCAGTTCCTCGCTCGAAGCGGCATAAGTATTTAAGGACTCGAAAAACCTCTTGAACAGCGACCGGTCTCTCGCCTCATCATGACAGTTAGTTTTAGCTTTCTCTACTGAGGTGCTCAGCCCAGCTCAACTGGGGCACAATCGCAGTAGTTCTCCTAGTGCTACCTTAGCCGATATAGCGGAACGTAAGGCACCAAAACATAGGAGCCGGGCAAACCCAACTATTGACCCAAATCATGATTTGGAGCCGATGCATATAGTGCTATAAGTTCGGGGTGCCGCACTTGTGAAAGTGTACGGACTTCTCACGCCATATTGATGGGTACTGAAGCCCCTGGCGTATTTTGCCGTACCACAGTGTACGGATGCAGCATGTTATTAATAGACATATATATAAAAAGAGGATAATGCAAAAAATAGACAAAAAGCTATGCATTGTTTATAGAAAGGTTGCTATGAAAGCGGAACGATACAAATAGTGCAATAAGCAAAAGAAATTGGACTATTTAACATGTCCTGGCCAGGGGCAGGCCGCGGAATTGTATTTAAAAAAACAGGTATATTGCTCGCAATAGAGACCACCTGGGAGTTCCATAATGAGGCATGGCTTGTCTGCTTTCCTGGATCTTGCATCATTTGTGCGGCAGTTGAATTGCCGAACGGGTCATCCGAAGTATGGAGTCCTGAGAGTAAGAGAAAAAAAAAAGAAAAAAGGAATCCAGCAGCCCCTGGTGCGGTTTAAGCCGTATTTCGGGTGTGCCGTGATAGTGCCCCTTCCCCTGTGCCCATGGTATTTCAAGAGCGTAGTTATGTACGCGAAGCACTGGTTTCACTATATCGCAAGGGCTAGGGTTGGGGCCGCATTGCTACGCTAGCTCAGAACGTGCCAGGCGGTCTTGTTGTAGGGTACTCTGGGCGCGCTTGACAGTGTCCGACTTTTTGAAGGCCGAACTGGAGAACTGCCTAGAGAGGCTGCTTTGTACTTCTGCTGCAAGCGCTGCCGTGTGCTCCTCTGTTCGGAGGGAGCGTTCAGTGTTCCCATTGACCGTAATTACTCCTCTAGGGCCTGGCATCTTGAGCTTGAGGTATGCATAGTGCGGTACCGCATTGAATTTTGCGAATGTGGTTCGCCCGAGCAGTGCATGATAGCCACTACGGAACGGGACTATGTCGAAGATTAACTCCTCGCTTCGGAAGTTATCCGGAGATCCGAAGACCACTTCTAGTGTGACTGAGCCTGTACAGTTGGCTTCTACACCTGGTATGACGCCTTTAAAGGTCGTTTTGGTGGGCTTGATCCTCGAGGGATCTATGCCCATTTTTCGCACTGTATCCCGGTAAAGCAGGTTCAGGCTGCTGCCGCCGTCCATGAGGACTCTTGTGAGATGAAATCCGTCAATGATTGGGTCTAGAACCAATGCGGCGAAGCTGCCGTGAACTTTGGGGCGACTGGCTCCATCACATATACGTCCCGTAACGCACGCTTCCGCTCCCTCTTGGGGATGTGGGTTGCGTATATCATGTTCACCGTCCGCACTTGCGGGGGAAATCCCTTCTGTCCATCATTGTTCGGCGGCCTGGGCTCCTCCTCGTTGTCGCTATACAGCCCCTTGTCTTTGTTTTCGGCTCTTAACTTGCCTGCCTGCTTGAACACCCAACAATCCCTGTTGGTGTGATTGGCTGGCTTTTCGGGGGTGCCATGTATCTGGCACAAGCGGTCGAGTATTCGGTCCAAACTGGACGGGCCCTGAGTATTTCTTTTGAATGGCCTTTTTCGTTGACCGGATTTGTAGCCTCGGAATCCGGCATTAACTGCCGTATCCTCGTTGCTGTCGCTGTTAACGCGGCGCTTTTGTTTGTTCCGACGCGACCTGTCGCTTTTGTCCTTGGTATTCGAATTACCAGGGTTCTTGGTTAAATTGTTGCTGCAAGCTAGCCAGCTATCTTCTCCCGCGCAAAAGCGGGTCATGAGTGTCGTGAGGGCTGTCATAGATTTCGGCTTTTCCTGTCCCAGGTGCCGGGCAAGCCACTCGTCACGGATATTATGCTTGAAGGCCGCTAAGGCCTCTGCATCCGGACAGTCGACTATCTGGTTTTTCTTTGTTAGGAACCGTGTCCAGAATTGCCTGGCCGATTCCTCTGGCTGCTAAATTATGTGGCTTAGGTCATCGGTGTCTGGTGGTCGCACATAAGTGCCCTGGAAGTTGTCAAGGAATGCAGCTTCCAGGTCCTCCCAAGAACCGATTGAGTCTTCTGGCAAGCTTTTAAGCCAATGCCGGGCCGGTCCCTTAAGTTTGAGTGGGAGGTATTTGATGGCGTGTAGATCATCACCGCGGGCCATGTGGATATGAAGGAGATAATCCTCGATCCATACCGCAGGATCTGTTGTGCCATTGTACGATTCGATGTTTACGGGTTTGAAGCCCTCAGGGATTTTATGATCCATTACTTCATCTGTGAAGCATAGTGGGTGTGCGGCGCCTCTGTATTGGGCTATATCATGACGCAGCTTGAAGGAGCTTTGTCTGTTGAGTTCGGCCCGGCCAGATTTATTGCATCCGGAGTGACGATCACCGTCACGTGCCGTGGGGCGCCTGCGCGATCCGTAGATCGATCTTGTTTGCCTTGCCTTGTCCTCCAGTATGTCGCGCAGGTCGGGCGCATTTTTCCGTGCCTTAGTATGCTTGACGCGGCATCGGGGCATGGCTTGAGTGGAGGGCCAAGAGGCCTCTCTGTCACGGCCATGAGGTGGACGGTCGTCCATGTCATGCGTTGGTGATGTAGGTGCTTCCTCCTCTAGTCGGGGTAGCAGCCCGCGCTTTGGGTAACTCTTGGAGGGGCGTTCGAGTTCATACTCTTCGGCCGCAAGGACTTCAGTCCATCTGTCAGCTAGCAAATCCTGATCAGCTCTAAGCTGTTGCTGCTTTTTCTCTAGGCTGCTTGCCGTGGCCATAAGCCTGCGTTTAAAACGCTCTTGTTCGGCGAGATCCTCTGGCACGACGAACTTGTCGTTGTCGAGGCTTGCCTCGTCTTCGGAGGGAGGCGTATAATTATCATCCGCCGCCCTCTCGTGAGGGCTGGCTTCTCTGTCCTCCTGTGCTGAATCTTGCTGGAGGGGGTGTTCTTCGGCGCTATCCGGAGTAGTATTATCTCCCGTGCCGGAATCACCATTTTTGCTTTGGCGGGATTTAGAGCGGCGCCGCTGACGCCGGCGCTTGGGCTGTTTCTTAGAGGTATCGTCCCCCGCTGTTCCATCGCCATCTCCATCCTTTGGAGTGTCCACCATATATATGTCATATGACGAGGTGGCCTTCCAGCGCCCTACAGGTGCTGGTTCTTGTTCGTCTCCTGCATCATCGTCCATGCTGTCGATGTCTTCGGAGTCGAAGTCAAGCATGTCGGTTAAGTCGTCGACAGTGGCTATGAAGTGGGTGGTGGGTGGGTTTTGAATTTCTTCATCATCTGTATCCCAACCTTGCTGACCGTAGTCCGGCCAGGGCTCTCCTGATAAAGAGAGAGACTTTAGAGAATTCAGGATGTCGCCGAAGGGCGAGTGCTGAAAGATGTCCGCGGCAGTGCACTCCATTATCGGCGCCCCATCGGATTCGATCGGCAGGGGCGCGGGGGGCTCGGAGTTCGGAGAGGAATCCGGCTCCTCGGAGTCACGGGCCATGCGGAGTGCGGGGCTGGAGTTCGGCTCGATCGTCTCTGAGATTGCAGCCCCTGAGGCAGCGTCCAACCGCTGATCCTCGATCGGCGCAGTAGGCTCCGAATCAATGGTCGGAACCGATGCGTGTGTGGCCTCCAAGGCACTGTTCGGCGGCAGAGCTATATCATGCCCATCGAGACAGTGCAGCGCGCTTGGCTGTGGCTCGAATCCGTCGAAGATCAAGTCCCCGCGGATGTCAGCCGTATAGTTTAGGCTTCCAAACCTGACCTGATGGCCAGGGGCGTAGCTTTTGATCTGCTCAAGGTGGCCAAGCGAATTGGCCCGCAGTGCGAAGCCGCCGAAGACGAAGATCTGTCCGGGGAGAAAAGTCTCACCCTGGACTGCATCGTTGTTGATGATCGAAGAAGCCATCGGGCCTAAAAGCGACGACACAGAGGAACTCTCAATGAAAGCACCAATGTCGGTGTCAAAACCGGCGGATCTCGGGTAGGGGGTCCCGAACTATGCGTCTAGGCCGGATGGTAACAGGAGGCAAGGAACACGATGTTTTACCCAGGTTCGGGCCCTCTTAATGGAGGTAAAACCCTACGTCCTGCTTGATTAATATTGATGATATGGGTAGTACAAGAGTAGATCTACCACGAGATCAAGGAGGCTAAACCCTAAAAGCTAGCCTATGGTATGATTGTTGTATGATGAAGTTGTTCTATGGACTAAAACCCTCCAGTTTATATAGACACCGGAGAGGGTTAGGGTTACACAAAGTCGGTTACAATGGTAGAAGATCTTGAATATCCGCATCGCCAAGCTTGCCTTCCACGCCAAGGAAAGTCCCATCCGGACACGGGACGA
This sequence comes from Triticum urartu, assembly GCF_003073215.2. Lineage (NCBI taxonomy): Eukaryota > Viridiplantae > Streptophyta > Magnoliopsida > Poales > Poaceae > Triticum > Triticum urartu. The sequence goes on from NC_053022.1 coordinate 478,998,982, forward strand.
AGTCTTCAATCTTGTATCTTCATAGTCCTGGAGTCCGGCTGAAGGTATAGTCCGGCTACCCGAACACCCCCTAATCCAGGACTCCCTCAGAAACTCTTAGTGCCTCCCTTGCATTTGGACTGAAAAAGATCGAACTACTTGCACAATTCACAGCCTGCCTTGAGCAATTGACATAGATTCGAAGAATATCATTAAGTCTGTGAGCACTTTGGATCTTTGCGCCAATGAAGATTAAGCCATCATTCGCAAGTAGTAAGCGGTTGATCCAAGGCGCGACACTTCAAAGTATCTGATCACCACATTCTTGAGAGGATGGCTCGGTTGTTGGTGCTAGGTTTAAGAACAAATTATATTATTTACAATGTTGAATACACACTTTTATGGAGTATTTTTGGAGGTACACTTGAAATGTCTCTAATTTTCTTCATAAGAGCATATGTACCTTTCTTTGTAGAAGTTCGCCTCATTCATTTCATTTTGGAGCTGACAAGAACATACACACTTCTACCGAAAAAAGGACATACACACTTTTTTTTCAAAAGAAAAACACATTGTGCATGTTCGATGGGCTGGTTGCTAGTGTTGGGCCAATTCTCAAACGGGTTTATCACGAGTGAGACCACTGCACCACTTGAGTGCATGGCAGTAAGGGAGGCTCTCGCCTTGGCGGACGATTTATATGAAAAAAGAATTCAAGTTTTTTCAGATTGCAAGGTGGTGGCCGAGGATATTCGGGACAGGAACGCCATAGTTGATGGAGCAATTATACATGAAATCATAGCACATAAGTATACTTTTCTTACTTGTAATATTAGTTGTCGGATTCTGGGTTCTAGCTAACCCTTGAGGTTCGAACACTAGGGTGCGCACGAAGTAATCTCTCTCTAGCTCACTCGCACAACGATCTCAAGGCCGAGCTCGACGAACCCAAGGAACACGGGACACGGAGGTTTATACTGGTTCGGGCCACCGTCGCGGTGTAATACCCTACTCCAGTGTAGTGGTGGTGGATTGCCTCAAGGGCTTGGGATGAATTAGTACAATGGATGAACTGCCTCCTGAGGAGAGGTGTTCTTGAGCCCGATGAGCTGGTGTGTGTGCGGATGGTTCGAATGATCCCCCCTTTGCTATGGTGGTGGCTAGCCCTATTTATAGAGGCCCTCGTCCTCTTCCCAAATTTTAGGCAGGAAGGGATCCAATAACGGCCAAGTTTGAAGGGGGACAACCAGTACAAGCTATCCTGACAAAAGGTGGTCTTCGCCTGCCAAAGACTCTGGTGGTGACGCCGATGTGGGCTCCGTGGTGACTTTCGTCCTGCCGTCCTGCTGGCCTTGGTCTCGTTGCACCGATAAGGAAACCTTTGCCTGATGCCTCGGGACTCCTCGCATGCGCCTGCCTCTTTAGCACCAAAGAGGAAACTGGTACATTGCGCCTGCTGGCGCTCGCCTGGCCTTGGTCGTCATGGCTCACGTCACGTGAACCTCGCAAGGTGCCCCTTCACTACTAGGGAAAACCTTATACACAGAACTTTAGCAGTAGCGCGTGTTAAAAAAGCACGCTGGTGCTAAGTAGCAGTAGCGTGCTGATGTAAACGGCGCTATAGATATAGTTCTAGTAGTAGCGCGCCTGAAGATAAAAGCGCTACTACTAAAATTCCCATGGCTTTGCCGATAGGCCACACATAGTAGTAGCGATCTACGTCGAACCGCACTACCGCTACTTGCTTTTTAGCAGCGCGTTTACGCTGAAAGGCGCTACTGCTAAATGAAATAAAATTAAATGGAAAGAAAATAGAAAAGTAAATGAAAATGAAAGAAATAAAAAGAGGTGAAAGGAAAAAAATAAAATGTAAAGAAAAATAAATGAAAAGGGGGAAAAGGAGAAAGGAATAGCAGTAGCGCAAATCGAGGAATGCGCTGTAGCTAGCTTAGCAGTAGTGCACTTCTGGAACGCGCTACTGCTACTTCTGTGACGCCCCCGATTCAATCGTACACTAATCATTCACGCAAACGTGTACGATCAATATCAGGGACTCACGGGAAGATATCACAACACAACTCTACAAATAAAATAAGTCATACAAGCATCATATTACAAGCCAGGGGCCTCGAGGGCTCGAATACAAGAGCTCGATCATAGACGAGTCAGCGGAAGCAACAATATCTGAGTACAGACATAAGTTAAACAAGTTTGCCTTAAGAAGGCTAGCACAAACTGGGATACAGATCGAAAGAGGCGCATGCCTCCTGCCTGGGATCCTCCTAAACTACTCTTGGTCGTCGTCAGCGGCCTGTACGTACTAGTAGGCACCTCTAGAGTAGTAGGAGTCATCGTCAGCGGTGTCGTCTGGATCCTGGGATCCATCGTCTGGTTGCAGCAATCGGGTATCGGAAGGGGGAAAAGGGGGAGCAAAGCAACCGTGAGTACTCATCCAAACTACTCACAAGCAAGGAGCTACACTACATATGTATGCATTGGTATCAAATGGAATAAGGGTATCATATGTGGACTGAACTGCAGAATGCTGGAATAAGAGGGGGATAGCTAGTCCTATCGAAGACTACACTTTGGGCCACCTTCATCTTGCAGCATGTAGAACAGAGCAGAAGGTAAATCCACCAAGTAGCATCGCATAGCATAATCCTACCCGCCGATCCTCCCCTCGTCGCCCTGTTAGAGAGCGATCACCGGGTTGTATCTGGCACTTGGAAGGGTGTGTTTTATTAAGTATCCGATTCTAGTTGTCATAAGGTCAAGGTACAACTCCAAGTTGTCCTGTTACCGAAGATCATGGCTATTCGAATAGATTAACTTCCCTGCAGGGGTGCACCACATTTCCCAACATGCTCGATCCCCTTTGTCCGGACACACTTTCCTGGGTCATGCCCAGCCTCGGAAGATCAACACGTTGCAGCCCTACCTAGGCACAACAGAGAGGTCAGCACACCGGTCTAAATCCTATAGCATAGGGGTCTGGGCCCATCGCCCATTGCACACCTGCACGTTGCGAGGGCGGCCGGAGAGCAGACCTAGCAACCTCCATTACAAAGGAAGTTGAGTTACGCGGTCCAACCCGGCGCGCCCCGCTCAGCCGCTGACGTCACGAAGGCTTCGGCTGATACCACGACGTCGAGTGCCCATAATTGTTCCCGCGTAGTTGGTTAGTGCGTATAGGCCAATGGCTAGACTCAGATCAAATACCAAGATCTCGTTAAGCGTGTTATTTTGAAATAACCGCGGACGCCGACCAGGGCCAGGCCCACCTCTCTCCTAGGTGGTCTCAACCCGCCCTGTCGCTCTGCCACAGTGTAACAGTCGGGGAACTTCGGGAACCCAGGCCCACCTCTACTGGGATGGAGCCACCTGCCCCTTCAGTCCCCAACGTCGGAATCTCTTGCGGGTACTCAACGAGCCGAGCCGACTTTAGTCACCACCTGTATAGTATGTATATATGTATGTATATACCCGTGATCACCTCCCGAGTGATCACGGCCTGATAGTATAGCATGGCAGACGGACTAGGATGCAGGGCCACTGATGAAGTACTAGCAACCTATACTAAGCATGTAGGATTGCAGGTAAGGTATCAACAGTTGTAGCAACAATGACAGGCTATGCATCAGGATAGGATTAACGGAAAGCAGTAACATGCTACACTACTCTAATGCAAGCAGTAGAGAAGAATAGGCGATATATGATGATCAAGGGGGGGGGGCTTGCCTGGTTGCTCTAGCAAGAAAGAGGGGTTGTCAACAGCGTAGTCGAACGAGGCACCAGCAACGGCGTCAGTCTCGTAGTCTATCGGAGAGAAGAGGGGGAAGAAGCAATGAATATAATGCAAACAGATGCATAGCGATGCATGACATGACAAGTAACGGTGCTAGGGGTGCCCTAACGCGGTATGAGGTGATACCGGTGAAGGGGGAAACATCCGGGAAAATATCCCCGGTGTTTCGCGTTTTCAGACAGATGAATCGGAGGGGGAAAGTTGCGTGTATGCTATGCTAGGGATGCGCGGCGGAACGGGCTGCGAATCCGGATTCGTCTCGTCGTTCTGAGCAACTTTCATGTACAAAGTTTTTCCATCCGAGCTAAGGTTTTATTTTATATTGATTTTAAAAGATTTAAATCATTTTAGGATTTATTTAATTTATTTAATTCAACATTATCCAGAACAGTGTACACTGATGTCAACAGTTGACCATTGACCTGGTCAACTTGATAGGTGGGTCCCACCTGTCAGCGACTGTTAGAGTAATTAACAGTAGTTAATTAGGTTAACTAGTTATTTGGTTAATTAATCTTAATTAGTTAATTTAAATAGAATTAATTAAGTTAATTATTTAGCTGATTAATTAATTATTTTATTTATTTATTATATATTCTTTTTAATTCTTTTTTTAAACCGTTCGGTGGGGTGGGGCCCTGTGTCATTGGCCCAAAGGGGCAACGGGCGTCGGGCTATCGGGCACATGCCCAGGTGTGGGCGGACCCGACAGGGGCCGGAGCAGGGAAGCGGTGGCCACGGCGAGGCCATGGCCGGAGCGGGGCGCGCTGGCCATGGCCGGTTGAGAGGCGGCCGCGGGGAGGAGCGCTGGGGGCCGTTGCCAGCGGCTGTGGCCGCGGCCGTGTGCAGAGGAGGCGGGGCGCAGGTTGCGGCAGCCGGAGCTGGCAAAGGCAGGAGCAGCGGGGCTGCAGCAAAGCAGCAAGCAGGGGAGGAGGGCGCGCAGGGGGAAAGGGGGCGACAGGGCACGCAAGCGCGGTGAACGTCGGCGAGCCGGAGTGGGGGTGCGGGTGAGCGCGTGAGCGAGCGGCGGCCAACGGCGGGGAGCGCCAACGCGTAGCTGAGGAGCGCGCGGCCAGCAGCTCCATGAGCAGCAACGGCACGGCAAGGGCAGCAGCAGTGGCGCGGGGCGCGCACATCAGACGGGTCAGGGCGTGGCAACCGCGGGACGGGCGCTGGGAGCGTGGCGTCGGGCGCGCGGGTGGCGGTAGTGGCCACAGTGATGAGCGCGAGCGAGCGCGCAGGCGGGGTCACGCGAGGGAGAGAGAGGGATCAAGGAGGGGCGCGCGGAGACGAGCGCGGCGGCAGGGCTCACATTGGGGCGTAGGGAACGGGGCAGTGTGTGTCGAGGAGGGGGGCGGGGACGTCGTGCATAGGGGGAGGCAGGCCGGCGAGGGGCGGTCCGGCGAGGCAATGGACGGCGACGGCGATCCGGGCGGCAGTGTCGGCGGTCTCCTCCCTCGACCCCGATGCAATCGGGGGAAGGGGGGGATATTTTGGAGAGGGGGGGAGTGTCGGTGCGGTTCGGGGTATGGGAGGAGTGGGTATAAGGGAGTGGGGTTGGGCCTTGGCCCAGTTGGGCAGGCCAGCTGGGTCGGAGCCCAATGGGGGGTGCTTCCTCTTTTTTATTTGTTTGTTTTCTCTTTTGTATTTTCTTTCTTTTTATTTATTTACTTTTCTGTTTTAAATCATTTTAAATTATTCAGGCATTTTATAAAAATGTGTTTACTACACCATATTTATCTATGTAATATTTAGTACAAATCGAACATTTTTATTTTAATGTTTGAAAACTTTTATTATTTATCAAACTTTGAATTCGAATTTTGGGCCGGTTTTGATCTAATGATAGATTAGCAACAGTAACCGTGGGGACGTGGCACCATTAGCATGGGATTACTGTAGCTTAATTACCCAGGCATTACAAAACTCCTCTACTACAAGAAATCTCGTCCCGAGATTTAGGAGGTAGAAGGAAACAGTGCGGGGTATTCATCACGCAGGCGGTCCTCGCGTTCCCAAGTGGCTTCATCTTCAGAGTGATGCGACCACTGGACCTTGAGGAATTTGATCGCCTTCTGACGTGTGTGGCGTTCAGCTTGGTCGAGAATGCGGACCGGATGCTCTTTATAGGAGAGGTCCTGTTGCAATTCGAGCACTTCATGATCCACTGCTCGGATTGGGTCCTTGAAGCAACGGCGGAGCTGTGACACGTGGAACACATCGTGAACCTGAGAAAGGTTCGGCGGAAGCTCCAATTGATATGCCACTTTTCCACGCCTTTCGAGAATAGTGAATGGGCCAATATAGCGAGGAGCTAGCTTTCCCTTGATCCCAAAGTGGTGAGCACCCTTCATTGGTGTAACTCAAAGATAAGCCTTTTCGCCAGGTTGATAGACCATGTCTTTGTGATGACGGTCATACCGACTTTTCTGACATGACTGAGCAGTCTTAAGATTCTCGCGAATAATGCGGACTTGTTCTTCAGCCTGTTGGATAATATCCGGACCGAAGAGTGGACGTTCCCCAGTTTCTAACCAGTTCAGAGGGGTCCGACACTTTCGTCCATATAACGCTTCGAAGGGGGACATCTTCAGACTAGCTTGATAGCTATTATTATAAGAGAACTCGGCATATGGAAGAGATTCCTCCCATTTCTTGCCGAAGGAAATTACACTAGCTCCAAGCATGTCTTCGGGAACTTGGTTGACACGTTCAACCTGTCCTTGCGACTGAGGATGAAACGCAGTACTGAATGACAGATGAGTTCCCATAGCTTCTTGGAAACTTGCCCAAAATCTTGAAGTGAATAAGCTGCCACAGTCTGTGCTGATAACCAGTGGAATACCGTGAAGTGAAACAATTCTGGACATGTAGAGAGTTGCAAGCTGACTAGCAGTGATTGTTTCTTTGACCGCCAGAAAATGTGCAACTTTAGAAAGCCGGTCAATGACGGCAAGAATAGCATCATTACCTTTCTGCGATTTGGGAAATCCAGTGACGAAGTCCATTTCAACATGGTCCCATTTCCATTCAGGTATAGTGATAGGTTGCAGAGTTCCAGCAGGCCTTTGATGCTCTGCTTTGATACGACGACAAACGTCACACTCAGCAACATATCAAGCAATGTCTTGCTTCATATTAGACCACCAGAATCTATGATGAATATCCTGGTACATCTTTGTACTACCAGAATGGATGGAGATAGGTGTATCATGAGCTTCTTTCATAACCTTTTTAGTCTGATCCAGGTTTTTCCTCGAACATGGTACCACTAGGCGGCCTTTGAAGTACAAGGCGCCATCATCAGCAATAGTGAAGAATGAGGGCTTTCCTTCAGTGAGATGGCGTTTAATCTTCTGGACTTCAGAGTCATAATCTTGAGTAGTCTTTATACCATCTACGAGATCTGGTACGACAACCAGGGTATTTAGAGAACCCTTATTAACAACACGGAGATTCATCTTTTGGAACTCTGGGGGAGGGGAGCGAGTGCTCCAGGGGGGACAATATGAAGGTTCAGCTTTCTAAATTCTTCGATAAGTGAGGGCTGAACTTTGTGAACCTGGAGGTGGTTGCAGTAAGACTTGCGGCTCAAGGCATCAGTCCTTACATTAGCCTTGCCTGGGGTATAGGATGTACCCACGTCAAAGTCTGCAACAGTCTCCATCCATCTCTGCTGACGGAGGTTCAAGTCTGGTTGAGTAAACAGATACTTCAGACTTTGGTGGTCGGTGAAGATCTCGCAACAATTACCGAGAAGGTAATGTCGCCACTACTTTAGAGCGTGAATGACAGCAACAAGCTCGAGGTTGTGAACTGGGTAATTTTCTTCATGAGGGCGCAGTTGATGAGAGGCATAAGCAATCACTCTGCGCTCTTGCATTAGGACACAGCCTAATCCTTGACAGGAAGCGTCGAAGTAAATGATGAAGTCCTTCTTAGTATCAGGTGGAGCAAGCACTGGGGAAGAAGTCAACTTGTCTTTGAGTGCCTGGAAGCTTTCCTGACACTTGTTTGTCCATTGGAACTTGACACCCTTATGCAACAGGTTAGTCAGAGGCCTGGCAATCTTGGAGAAGTTCTCGACGAATCCACGACAATAGCTGGCGAGACCGAGAAAACTTCGGACTTGCTTGACATTCTTCGGAGGAGTCCAATCGAGAATAGCCTGTACTCGTTCAGGGTTGACGGCAATACCATCCTTGGAGATGACATGCCCAAGATAGGTTACTTCGGGGAGCCAGAATTCACACTTGGAATACTTAGCATAGAGTTGATGCTCTTGAAGCTTTTCCAGCATAAGACGAAGATGTTCAGCATGTTCCTCTTTATTCTTGCAAAATACAAGGATATCATCCAGATAAACCACGGCGAACTTGTCGAGGTAATCCATGAATATGTAGTTCATCAGACGAGAGAAGGTGGCGGGAGCATTCGTTAAGCCGAATGACATGACAGTGTACTCGTATGATCCATACCGAGTCACGAAGCGGTCTTTGGGATATCCTCTTCACGAACACGGATCTGGTGGTAACCCAACCTCAAGTCGAGTTTGGAGAACACTGATGAACCAGCCAGTTGATCATAAAGATCATTAATCCGAGGGAGGGGATATTTGTTCTGAATAGTGGCTTGGTTAATAGGACGATAGTCTTGCACTAATTGGTTCGTCCCATCCTTCTTCTTAACAAAGAGAGAAGGTGCTCCCCAAGGAGAGCAACTAGGGCGAATGAAACCTTTGCTAAGAGATTTGTCGATTTGCTCCTTAAGCTCAATGAGTTCATGTGGCTATAGGAGTGGTGCCTGGTTTCAAGTCGATGATGAATTCGACAGCTCTAGCAGGGGGAATCCATGGAAGTTCTTCCGGAAAGACGTCTTGGAATTCACGAACGACGGGAATGTTTTCAATGCCCTCGAGTGGTGCAGCGTTCAACGCATTCAAGGCATAAAGCCGTGCCTCGGCGTTTTGAACTAGATGAGCTTGGTAGGTAATTATTTCATCAGAAGGGTGTTGCAGATGGACGGTCTTAGTGGCACAAACTATAGAAGCAGTATGCGCTTTCAACCAATCCATTCCCAAAATGAGGTCGATGCTACAGGACTTCAATACAATGGGAGAGACAAGGAATTCCAGTCCTTCGATTTCAACGGGGACGTCGTTGCAAATCATGGAGGTCCGACATTGGCCCGCGGGTGTGTGTACTAATAGGGAAGCGTTCATGTCTTCGCTTTTAATGCCATGCATGAATGCAAAATCCTCTGACATGAATGAATGTGATGCACCTGTATCAAATAAAACAGATGCTGGTACTGAATTTACGAGGAGTGTACCCATCACAGTAGCAGGCTGGTCTTGAGCTTCATTAAGACCAACGTGGTTGGCATGAACACGACCATAAGACCTGGCATTGTTGTTGCGAGGCTGGTTGCTTCCATGGCCAGCTGCAGGAAGGGCCAGTTGATTCTGGTTCTGAAGGCAGTTCCTGGCGAGGTGACCTGGTTGGCCACACTTGTAGCACAGACCATTATTGGGAGTGGGAACAGGAGCTCGGGGTGGTGGAGCTGGAAGTCTCGGCTGCCTAGTTGGTGGGGGAGGCAGACGCGGTGCAGCATAGGACTGCCTTGGAGCAGGTGCAGTTGGCTGGTACATGTTGTTGGGAATCCATATCCTATGCTTCTACGAGGACCGGCCCAAAGATGAGCCCGTGTTACGGTTGCGCCTGTGAGAGCTCTGGTGTTCCTGCAGACCAGTTTCAACATTGATGGCCTTGTTCACCAAGGTGGCGAAATTAGCAAAGTCATGCACTAGAAGTGCGAGCTTGATGTCAGCTTGAAGGCCATCACGGAACTTCTCCTGTCTGGGTGCATCAGTTGCAGTGTCTTCTTCAGCGTAGCGGGATAAATCCAGAAACTCCTGCTGATAAGCTTCCACAATTTTGTTGCCTTGGGTGAGGTTGCGGAACTCGCGCTTCTTACGGTCCATGACTCCCTGAGGAATGAAGCGGGCACGGAAAGCAGCTTGGAAGTCTGGCCAGGTGATGATTGTTCCAACTGGCAGAGTATGCCTGTGACTGTCCCACCATTGAGCAGCAGGTCCCTTCAAGAAGAAGGAAGCAAAGGTGACATAGCTGGCAGGGGCTACATCAGCAGACTCCATCTCATAGGTGATGTCACGAAGTCAGTCATCAGCATCCAGAGGATGAGTTGAGCTGTGGTACATAGTTGGGTTGAGACGCATGAAATCCTGCAGAGTCACTTGGGCTGGCTGCTGATTCATATTGGGGCGAGGAAACTGAGCCATCATATTCTCCATGAACTGACGGTTCAGCTCGAACTGTTGGATCATACCAGCCATGTACTCAGGCGGTGGTGGGGCATGGCCACCACGACCATGACCACCTGGTCTAACCATCCTGCTAATATATAACAGGGTTAGTTTAGCATTGAGAAATTGCACGGACAACCATTCATGATGAAACATGCATAATGACAGGAACACGATAGATACCACATAGTAGTTGGCATATCTTACAAAAGGATCATGCATAGAGTTCGGTACACAGAGTTCAGTACATAGACTAAGAACATCATAGGCGGCACGCAGGCTCGCGGTGAATGCATCTAACACTAAGAAGCACGCCTATATCAGTCCCAGGAGGAACTGTGGAGGTAGGTGTAGCCTGACAACTGATAGTGATGTGACGGGAAGTCCTCCACGTGAGTAGCCTGGGGTCCGCGGATACTCTGGTGCAGAACCCGACGCGCAGGTGGCAGAAGAGGACCAAGTGCGGGAGAGTAGCCTCCCACATCTGGCCAGCCGACACCCCGGGGCATCACGGTCCTGGCAGGGTAGATCACAGAACACGACAAATCACCAGATCGGACAGAGGGGTGCAACAACGTCAGAGCACGGTACAGGTGCTGACGAGTGGTGTACAACTTGTGGCAAAGAGCTTGGTTAGCTCCATCCATCCCATCAGCATGCAGAACCAGGTTCTGATGGTAGAAGGGTTCTCGGGTGACAATGGAGTAGGCAGCAGTGTAGTACCCCTCTGCACCAACATCGGATGCGATAGCAATGTGCCTGAAAGGGGAGGTGTCCAACTCCCGATACTCTCCACGAAGACGTGTCAGAGCAGCATAGGTAGCATCGTGCACCGCCATATCGATAGTCACTCCAACACTATGAGCAGTGTGCAGCACAGTAGTGGATCATACTCCCGAGAGTAGAGGTGGATGATGGCACGGTACTGCTCCTGGTTAAAGTCTTGGTACTCCTCGTAGACAGTGTACTCAGGGTGCCAGCGATAACCCAGATAGGTCATCATCTCAACCAACACAGTAGGTGATCCTGAGGCACCAATGGTCGTCGTGTGGCGCACGACGTGTCTCGTGGGTTCCATCTAAAAACAAAGATGTTTCAAAGGAGTCAAATGACAGTGTGGATAATGTTCAATATACTACTCTAAGGAATAACTAGGGCTTATCCAACTTTGGGGTGAACGTGGTCACGGGATTCTAATGTCAGAGTTGGTAAATTCATTTAACCCGAGTAGAAGAGAGTTCAGAGTCCCAGAGTAAGGGTCGAGGAGTAAAAGATACTAAACCACCCAAATGGCGACGTGGCCCGTAAGACACACAACCATGTTAGTAAAAAGTGTTGTAATGTCTGGACTCGACTTCGGCCAAGGAGTGTGGAAGGGGGATTCCTACAGGCAATCAGTTCTGATACCAACTTGTGACGCCCCCGGTTCAATCGTACACTAATCATTCACGCAAACGTGTACGATCAAGATCAGGGACTCACAGGAAGATATCACAACACAACTCTACAAATAAAATAAGTCATACAAGCATCATATTACAAGCCAGGGGCCTCGAGGGCTCGAATACAAGAGCTCGATCATAGACGAGTCAGCGGAAGCAACAATATCTAAGTACAGACATAAGTTAAACAAGTTTGCCTTAAGAAGGCTAGCACAAACTGGGATACAGATCGAAAGAGGCACAGGCCTCCTGCCTGGGATCCTCCTAAACTACCCATGGTCGTCCTCAGCGGCCTGTACGTAGTAGTAGGCACCTCCAGAGTAGTAGGAGTCATCGTCAGCGGTGTCGTCTGGCTCCTAGGCTCCATCATCTGGTCGCAGCAATCGGGTATCGGAAGGGAGGAAAGGGGGAGCAAAGCAACCGTGAGTACTCATCCAAACTACTCGCAAGCAAGGAGCTACACTACATATGTATGCATTGGTATCAAATGGAATAAGGGTATCATATGTGGACTAAACTGCAGAATGCCGGAATAAGAGGGGGATAGCTAGTCCTATCGAAGACTACGCTTCTGGCCACCTCCATCTTGCAACATGTAGAAGAGAGCAGAAGGTAAATCCACCAAGTAGCATCTCATAGCATAATCCTACCCGGTGATCCTCCCCTCGTCGCCCTGTTAGAGAGCGATCACCGGGTTGTATCTGGCACTTGGAAGGGTGTGTTTTATTAAGTATCCAGTTCTAGTTGTCATAAGGTCAAGGTACAACTCCAAGTCGTCCTGATACCGAAGATCACGGCTATTCGAATAGATTAACTTCCCTGTAGGGGTGCACCACATTTCCCAACATGCTCGATCCCCTTTGTCTGGACACACTTTCCTGGGTCGTGCCCGGCCTCGGAAGATCAACACGTTGCAGCCCTACCTAGGCACAACAGAGAGGTCAGCACGATGGTCTAAATCCTATGGCATAGGGGTCTGGGCCCATCGCCCATTGCACACCTGCACGTTGCGAGGGTGGCCGGAGAGCAGACCTAGCAACCTCCATTACAAAGGAAGTTGCGTTACGCGGTCCAACACGGCGCGCGCCACTCAGTCGCTGACGTCACGAAGGCTCCGGCTGATACCACGGCGTCGAGTGCCCATAACTGTTCCCGCGTAGTTGGTTAGTGCGTATAGGCCAATGGCCAGACTCACATCAAATACCAAGATCTCGTTAAGCGTGTCATTTTAAAATAACCGCAGACACCGACCAGGGCCAGGCCCACCTCTCTCCTAGGTGGTCTCAACCTGCCCTGTCGCTCTGCCACAGTGTAACAGTTGGGGGCCTTCAGGAGCCCAGGCCCACCTCTACCGGGATGGAGCCACCTGCCCCTTCAGCCCCCAACGTCGAAATCACTTGCGGGTACTCAACGAGCCAAGCCAACTTTAGTCACCACCTGTATAGTATGTATATATGTATGTATATACCCGTGATCACCTCCCGAGTGATCACGGCCCGATAGTATAGCATGGCAGACGGACTAGGATGTAGGGCCACTGATGAAGTACTAGCAACCTATACTAAGCATGTAGGATTGCAGGTAAGGTATCAACAGTTGTAGCAACAATGACAGGCTATGCATCAGGATAGGATTGACGGAAAGCAGTAACATGCTACACTACTCTAATGCAAGTAGTAGAGAAGAATAGGCGATATCTGGTGATCAAGGGGGGGCTTGCCTGGTAACTCTGGCAAGAAAGAGGGGTCGTCAACAGCGTAGTCGAACGAGGCACCAGCAGCGGCGTCAGTCTCTTAGTCTATCGTAGAGAAGAGGGGGAAGAAACAATGAATATAATGCAAACAGATGCATAGCAATGCATGACATGACAAGTAGCGGTGCTAGGGGTGCCCTAACGCGGTATGAGGTGATACCGGTGAAGGGGGGAAACATCAGGGAAAATATCCTCGGTGTTTCGTGTTTTCGGACAAATGAACCGAAGGGGGAAAGTTGCGTGTTCGCTATGCTAGGGATGTGTGGCGGACGAACGGGCTGCGTATCCGGATTTGTCTCGTCGTTCTGAGCAACTTTCATGTACAAAGTTTTTCCATCCGAGCTATGGTTTATTTTATATTGATTTTAAAAGATTTAAATCATTTTAGGATTTATTTAATTTATTTAATTCAACATTATCCAGAACAGTGTACGCCGACGTCAGTATGACGTCAGCAATTGACCGTTGACCTGGTCAACCTGACAAGTGCGTCCCACGTGTCAGCAACTGTTAGACTAATTAACAGTAGTTAATTAGTTAACTAGTTATTAGGTTAATTAATCTTAATTTGTTAATTTAAATAGAATTAATTAAGTTCATTAATTAATTAATTTTATTAATTTTATTTATTTATTATATATTCTTTTTAATTCTTTAAAAAACCGTTCTGTGGGGTGGGGCCCCTGTGTCATTGGCCCAGAGGGGCAAGGGGCGTGGGGCTATTGGGCGCATGCCCAGGTGCGGGCGGACCCGACAGGGGCCGGAGCAGGGGAGCGGTGGCCACGGCGAGGCCATGGCCAGAGCGGGGCGCGCTGGCCGTGGCCGGTGGAGAGGCGGCCGCGGGGAGGAGCACTGGGGGCCGTCGCCGGCGGATGTGGCCGCAACCATGTGCAGAGGAGGTGGGGCGCAGGCTGCGGCAGCCGGAGTTGGCGAAGGCAGGAGCGGCGGGGCTGCAGCGGAGCAGCAAGCAGGGGAGGAGGGCGCGCGTGTGGGAGAGGGCGGCAGCGCACGCAAGCGCGGTGCACGCCGACGAACCGGAGCGGGGGTGCGGGTGAGCGCGCGAGCGGGCGGCGGCCAACGGCGGGGAGCGCCAACGGGCAGCGGCCAACGGCGGGGAGCGCGCGGCCAGCAGCTCCATGAGCAACAGCGGCACAGCAAGGGCAGCAGTGGCGCGGGGCGCGCGCATCGGACGGGTCGGGGCATGGCGACCGCGGGACGGGCGCAAGGAGCGTGGCGTCGGGCGCGGGCGACGATAGTGGCCGCGGTGATGAGCGCGAGCGCGCGCGCAGGCAGGGTTGCGCGAGGGAGAGAGAGGGAGCGAGGAGGGGCGCTCGGAGACGAGCGCGACGGCGGGGCTCACATTGGGGCGTAGGGAACGAGGCATTGTGTGTCGAGGAGGGGCCGGGACGTCGTGCGTAGGTGGAGGCAGGCCGGCGAGGGGGGGGGGGTCCGGCGAGGCGATGGACGACGACGGCGATCTGGGCGGCGGCGGCGGTGGCGGTCTCCTCCCTCGATCCCGATGCAGTCGGGGGAGAGGGGGAAGATATTTTGGAGAGGGGGGAGTGTCGGTGGGATTCGGGGTACGGGAGGAGTGGGTATAAGGGAGTGGGGGTGGGCCTTGGCCCAGTTGGGCAGGCTAGCTGGGCCGGAGCCTAGTGGGGGGGTGCTTCCTCTTTTTTATTTGTTTGTTTTCTCTTTCTTTTTATTTATTTACTTTTCTGTTTTAAATCATTTTAAATTATTTAGGCATTTTATAAAAATGTGTTTACTACACCATATTTATCTATGTAATATTTAGTACAAACCGAACATTTTTATTTTAATGTTTGAAAACTTTTATTATTTATCAAACTTTGAATTTGAATTTTGGGCCGGTTTTGATCTAACGATAGATTAGCAACAGTAACCGTGGGGACGTGGCACCATTAGCGTGGGATTACTGTAGCTTAATTACCCGGGCATTACAACTTCTGACTTAACCGCGCGGTTTGTTCTTCCCCACGGCCACTTCCCCCAAATCCAACTCCTCCGCTGTCGTTGTCGCCGCCGTCGCCCGTCGGCCGCCGCGCGCTCTCCCGTCGCTCTCCGCACAGCCTCAATGCCTCCCCCGACCCCGGATTTGATGCCGCCCCCGACCCCGACCTCGACGCCGCCCTCCGCCGCGCGCCCGAGCCCCGACCCCGACCTCGACGCCGCCTGCCCCTCCCTCGCCGCAGGCACCCGAGGTGAGCACGCCTGCTCCTCCCCTCCCCTACCTCTGCCTAGGGTTCTTCAAATTTTAGTTGCATCAAATTAGTTAGGGTTCATCTATGGGTGGAAACAAATCGGATGCGGATGTTATCGGATACGGATGCGGCTTGGATGTTTTCTTAGATGATGAATAAACACTATTGTAATGCATAATAAAACGAGTAAAATTTGACCACTTATTTCACTTTTAAGTTGGATAATTGGAATATCCGCTACCACTTTCCACCCCTAGGTTCACCAAATTAGATGGTAACTAGGGCAGTAGTTCCTAGATATTAATTAGTTAGTAAGAACTAGGTACTAATTAGGTACTAGTTTATTTTTATTTATAGTAAGTTTATTTTTAGTAAGAACTAGTTGAATTAATAGAACTAGTTGAACATGTCACATTTGTTGTTATTTTTTTAGTTAAAGCAATTTTCCCGCATCGACATCGACGATGCCTATGCCGCATCCTCGTCGTCGACTCGACGGAGGACACCTGCTTGACCAGATGAGCCATGTCCAGGACTGGGCTCCGCCGGGCTGGTACTGGGAAGCGCTACCTACCGGGAGGCAGCTTGGTGAGGAGCCAGCCCATCATTGACCCGAACCTTCTTTGGTGGCGGTCGCGTGGGCCAGTGACGGTGCAGAGGCTTAAGGACCCCGCGGAGGTGGTACGTCACCGTGTCAGTGAGGAGGGCGCGCACGTTCGTCGCTACTTGTTTGCGTTGGAGCACAGGTTCTCCAATACCTGGCAGGTTCTTCAGGGATCTCACTGGAGCTATGATCATGTGATGGTTCCTTCTCTTTGGGTGTCCATCGCCCGCGCCGATACCCGTCGTGCGCTAGGGTTTTAGTTGTATTAGTGATGTTATATGTATGATACTATTCAGGATGTATTAATGATAATATTCTACGATGTACGGATGCATGAGATGATTTACTTTTGCTTATTGAATGCATGCTAATTTGAATACTTATTTATTTTACGATTTGGTTTTGCTTATTGAATGCTCATGTCAGTATGAGTCCTATAAGATATTTTGAAATGTATATCTTGTGTTGCTCAAATAGGATATGTGCTTGCCCAAGTGGCCGGTCATGTTTGTAGGTTACACCTCCGAGTGGCCTATGTTTTGCTGGAGTGTTGATTCATTTTCGTTCCGGCAAATTTCAGGCGCTTGATATGTCCTATTTTAGCAAAGGTCATGCCGGATTTTTCTGTGAATTTTGGCATGACTTGTGCGAGAATATGTAGGAAATATCGATTGCCCCAGATTTGTGTGTTGAGTATCCTGGTAGTTGCCTTCGATCGATTTTCAATTAATGTTTCAACTATGAACATAGAAAATGTCTTACGACGAAAAGGATTTCGGTACTTGAGAATACTGCAAAGACGAGCGCGACCTGTGCGATAGATTCTTCCTAGATGATGATAGGCGCTTCAGCATCATGCTGGACGAGAACTTCGAAGTGGATATAGTAAGTCACAACGACAAGTCTTTTTTCATAATTAAGCATGACATCTGCTTGATTTCCTTCAACTTATAATTTATTTATTTTACTACTCTACTAGCGTATCCTCTGCCATGCAAGAGTTTTTGTCTTGGATAAGATAGGTTTCAGTCCTATGAAAACTACTATGGAGGTAAAGAGAGTTTACTTGAAGACCGAGCATGGTTATACTTTCCACACAAAATTATACAACGCAGACACCTACACCTATTTTGAATGCAAAACTTGGCAAGCACTATGCAAGACTTATGCATTTGAGCCTGATATGGTTATCACCTTTGATATTCGTCTGGAAGATGATATTGAAGGTAATATCGACATCTGAGTCGATGTGCAGACGCCTCCAGTTATACCATTATGTGAGTTTCTCAACCATATTTATGTCTTCAATATTGTTTATTCAAAAATAGTTGACAACTAATTTCTATTGACAGCTTATTTCCATTCAAGCAAACATGTCTGGCGCTTGGTAGACATGACCGTCCACTGTCCCGAGGCTGAACTAAACTGCGAGGAGATAGGTCATTATGTTTCATGGCTTGAGGATCTTCATACTATCAAGACAAATTATTTTCCTGGACTTAAAAATCTTAGTACTCGAAACATGCGACCAATAGTGTTCGTATTGAACTACGGTCACATCTATTTAGGGAAGATGGTAAAATGTTTACTATTTGTCCTCAGTGCATCTTTTGCATACATTATTTTTTAAGCTAAACTTCATTGCTAAGTATGTTACTAAACGATGTTCTTCAACAGGGACTCCCGATGAATGTTGTGCCTCATTGGATCGAGACTAAAGGTCGCATGAGAATGGTTAGCTTACAACCAAGACATCCTACAATGCACTTTAGTGCATTCAGGATTTCTAAAAGCGAGGAATGCTTAATAGTGAAAGACTGGAGCAAAATTGTGAACGATCGCAGAGAAGTACTAGGGGGAAGCAATTAGAAGTGCAGCCCACGATTAGGAGACAAGTTCATCTACATGCTCCAACATGATGAAGTAGGAGTGCTACACATGTTTTATGCTATTTTACTTGAGAGAGAGCAGCAGGAGTGATTACTAGCTAGAAATGAGTTATGATGATCAAATAGCTAGTGTTGGTGGTAATGACTATGATGATTATTATTAGCTAGTGTTGGTGGTGATTAGATAGCTACCGCAGCTAGTGTTGGTGGTGATTAGCTAGATAGAATGAGTTTGAAGATGATGATGTGTGCTACAATATGACTATGATGATTAAATAGCTACTGTTGGTGGTAATGACTATGATGATGATTAAATAGCTTGTGTTGGCTGATTAGATTCAAGTGGAGGCAACATGTGGTGCACATCGAAAGTACTACTAGTCCAAACTAGATCAAGTTTGGATTAGTAGTATACTTTTGACATGCACCACATGTTGCCTCCCTTCACTCCAACCTAATCCACCTTCATTTGACACACTGGTATGGACATATTGATATAACAACCTCATAATTGGTATTATACCAAAATTTGTATAACGGCGTATAAATACACTAAAAATAAAAAAAATGAAAAATAACAATACTAGTAACGATGGACAAGAAACACGCTACTACTAGTTAGATTAGCAGTAGCGCTGGAGTAAACACGCGTTGTGGCTATATGTCTTAGAAGTAGCGTGTGCCGCACGCGCTACTGCTAAGTAATAGTTGTAGCGCCTTACTAGTAGCGCGGTTCCCCGCGCTACTAATAGGCATTAAACCCACGCTACTACTAGGCTTTTCCCTAGTAGTGCTTGCATAGATATCTCAGCTCCTCAGGAGCCAGCCTAGTGAGGCTGCCCCCTGGGAGGTCTTGGCGTCGTCCGCCTCGCGAGGCTTGGCCCCTCGCGAGGGTCTTGAGTTGTCGCTGCAGATGATGGGCCACACCAGGCCGCCGGTGGAGCCATGCCGTGGACCGTAGGCAGGCAAGTCTGGGTACCCCCATTCCCAGGACGCCGATAGTAGCCCCCGGGCCCAAGGCGCGCTCGAACTTGGCTTCGAGGCGAAGCCAAAGGGCAAGTGCGGAGCGCCGCGGGCCTCAACCGCCTGCGGCCTTGGTCGCCGCATGGCGATTGACCAGACGTGTGTGCCTCCACTTCCCCATGCCACCTTGATTTCCGTTCGACTTGACGGGTCCCTGCTGCATGCAGAGGAAACCATCATTACCTGTGATCATGGAGGCCGACGGTTGGCATCCCTCTGTCTATAGATGAGGAGGGGTGCAGAGCCCTATCTCTCATATCTTCCTCCATTCCGCCTGCTTCTTCTTCCTCCTCCCTTCGTCATCTGGTCGCGACACCCATGGCTCCGACAAAGAGGTTCTCAGCCGCGGAGAAGGGGAAGGCGGGGGTCGTTCCCGGCGGAGCAGCCCTTGCATCGAGGGGAGGCGCACCGTGGTCGCCTGGCCCCCTCAGCCGCGCTTCCATTCGGCGGAGGTGCTCCCAAAGTTCGTTGTGTGGTTGGAGCAGCCGGCAAGCACTTGGCTCCAGCTCCCGCGCTCCTTCGCCCGTGAGCTGCCAGCCGCAGGTCTCGACGGTTGCTGCAGCGAGGCCTCGTGGGCTACGGTGGAGGTTTCCGCTGCAGGCAACGCAGTCCTGGCCCGCGGCTAGCAGACGTTTCTCGTGCGCGCGGCCTGTGCAGGAGGTGCACCCTCCACTTCAAATATGATGGTGTCGTGACCCTCCATGTGAGGGTCTTTGGGGAGGATGGCCTCCCCGCAGGGTGCTGCCCCGAGGACAGCGGTGGTGATGATGAGCTGGGTCTTGACAACGGCCGCGACGATGCCGAGGGCGGGCTCGCCCTTGGTGACCGTTGTGGCCTATCCGGCGGCAGCTCCTCCACTGGCGAAAGCCCCAGCAGCGGTGGGTACGACCAACTGCCATGCCGCCGGGCTCGCAACGAGGACGTCGGCGGGTCGTCCCGCCGCCGTGACCCGGTGAAGCGCGAAGAGGACTCTGGCTGAGTCCGAGGGGAGGCGTTGGGTAGGAAGGCTCCGTGAGCTGCTGCGGGCGTGGGCGCCGCTTTTGCTTGTCCTTTCCCTTTTTTCCTACATTCCAAGAAACAAGTATGGGGCCCTTCGAGGGCGTGTAATGAATCGTAATTCTTATGCCGCTCATGTTATGTTTATCGTTTCTATGTTGTCTTGCGGCATCTGTGCTTTATGTAGGCGTAGAGGGATGACTTAGCTTGACATATCCGAGGTAGTTTTGACCTTGCCAGGGTGCGCGCCTCCTGGCATCTGGTGAGGCTCACCAACTGCCAACTCGGGAGCCGCTAACCTTGGGAGACACGCGAAGCTGCAAAAATTTGTTAGGAAATCCTTATCCTTCCTTGCGCGAGGCCTCAGGCATAGGCTGATCATGGCCTAGCGCACCACGTCGCGGTACCCATGGGGCACGGACTTACAAGGGTGCGCCGATCACGAGCTCAATCGAGGGCGCCTCGCGAAGGTCAGGGGAGCCGAAGCTCTGGGGCGACAGGGCTTTAGTGAGGTGTGCCCGTGATGTCTACTACGCAACCTTCGAGGTTTGTAGGACAATAGCAAATTTCCCTCAAGTGGATGACCTAAGGTTTATCAATCCGTGGGAGGCGTAGGTTGAGGATGGTCTCTCTCAAACAACCCTGCAACCAAATAACAAAGAGTCTCTTGTGTCCCCAACACACCCAATACAATGGTAAATTGTATAGGTGCACTAGTTCGGTGAAGAGATGGTGATACAAGTGCAATATGGATGGTAGATATAGGTTTTTGTAATCTGAAATTATAAAAACAGCAAGGTAACAAGTAATAAAAGTGAGCGTAAACGGTATTGCAATGCTAGGAAACAAGGCCTAGGGTTCATACTTTCACTAGTGCAAGTTCTCTCAACAATAATAACATAATTGGATCATATAACTATCCCACAACATGCAACAAAGAGTCACTCCAAAGTCACTAATAGCGGAGAACAAACGAAGAGATTATTGTAGGGTACGAAACCACCTCAAAGATATTCTTTCGGATCGATCTATTCAAGAGTTCGCACTAGAATAACACCTTAAGACATATATCAACCAAAACAATAATGTCACCTAGATACTCCAATGTCACCTCAAGTATCTGTGGGTATGATTATACGATATGCATCAAACAATCTCAGATTCATCTATTCAACCAACACAAAGTACTTCAAAGAGTGCCCCAAAGTTTTTACCGGAGAGTCAAGACAAAAACGTGTGCCAACCCCTATGCATAAGTTCACGAGCGGAACCCGCAAGTTGATCACCAAAACATACATCAAGTGGATCACGTGAATATCCCAATGTCACCACAGATAAGCACATGCAAGACATACATCAAGTGTTCTCAAATCCTTAAAGACTCAATCCGATAAGATACACTTCAAAGGGAAAACTCAATCCATTACAAGAGAGTAGATGGGGAGAAACATCATAAGATCCAACTATAATAGCAAAGCTCGTGATACATCAAGATCGTACCATCTCAAGAACACGAGAGAGAGAGAGAGATCAAACACATAGCTACTAGTACATACCCTCAGCCCCGAGGGTGAACTACTCCCTCCTCGTCATGGAGAGCGCCGAGATGATGAAGATGGCCACCGATGGGGGATTCCCCCTCTGGCAGGGTGCCGGAACAGGGTCCCGATTGGTGTTTGGTGGCTACACAGGCTTGCGGCGGCGGAACTCCTGATCTATTCTGCTCCCCGATGTTTTTAGGGTATATGGACAAAATATAGGCGAAAGAAGTCGGTCAGGGGAGCCACGAGGGGCCCACGAGGGTGGGGGTGCGCCTAGGGGGTAGGGCGTGCCTCCCTGCCTTGTGGCTTCCTCGAAGCTTCCCTTACGTCTACTCCAAGTCTCCTAGATTGCTTCCGTTGCAAAAATAACTCTCCCAAAGGTTTCATTCCGTTTGGACTCCGTTTGATATTCCTTTTCTCTGAAACACTGAAATAGGCAAGAAAACGACAATTTGGGCTGGGCCTGCGGTTAATAGGTTAGTCCCAAAAATAATATAAAAGTGTTTAGTAAAGCCCATAAACATCGAAAACAGATAATATAATAGCATGAATACTTCATAATTATAGATACGTTGGAGACGTATCAGCATCCCCACGCTTAATTCCTGATTGTCCTCAAGTAGGTAAATGGTAAAAGAAAGAATTTATGAAGTGTGAATGCTAGCAGGTGCACAAGTTTGATCAATGGTAATTTCAATCACCTTTTCTAGCATCATTATATATCATAACAGTAGCTCAACTCATAGGACTTCTCATGATAAAGTAACAAGCTATTCACATGTTAAAGTATAGATCATAAACTTTCTTGAAAACTAACAAACCGTGTTATTAGTCATCAAACAATTAAAATTCATCTTATTTTCAGGAAGGTTCTATGTCAGAGCTTTGATTCAACAAACTTCACATACTCAACTATCATTTAGTCTTTCACAATTGCTAACACTCACGTGATATTTATGGGTTCAAAGTTTTAATCAGACACATAGAAAGATAGGGGCTTATAGATTCGCCTCCCAACCTTTTACCTCAAGGGTAATGTCAACAATAATAGTTCATTGTGTATTACATCCAATTGGATATATATATCAGGATCTTTCCAACACAATGTGCTTGGCAAAGGATAAAATGTAAAAAGGAAAGGTGAAGATCACCATGACTCTTGCATAAGGTATAAGACAAGAATAAAAGATAGGCCCTTCGCAGAGGGAAGCAGAGGTGGTCATGTGCTTTTATAGTTGGATGCAAAAAATCTTAATGCGAAAGAACGTCACTTTATATTGCCACTTATGATAGGGACCTTTATTATGCAGTCCGTCGCTTTTATTGCTTCCACATCACAAGATCGTATAAAGCTTATTTTCTCCACAATAACAGATCATACATATTTAGAGAGCAATTTTTATTGCATGCACCGATGACAACTTGCTTGAAGGATCTTACTCAATCCATAGGTAGGTATGGTGGACTCTCATGGCAATACTGGTTTAAGGGATGTTTGGAAGCACAAGTAGTATCTCTACTTGGTGCAAAGAATTTGGCTAGCATGAGGGGGAAAGGCAAGCTCAGCATGTTGAATGATCCATGACAATATACTTTATTTCAGATATAAGAAAACATAACCCATTACGGTGTCTTCCTTGTCCAACATCAACCTTTTAACAGTTCATATTTTAATGAGTGCTCACAATTACAGAAGATGTCCAATATAGTATATTTATATGTGAAATCTCTCTTCCCTCAATATTCTTTCATGAATTGTTCAAGTGACCAATACAATGTTTGCTGACCTTCAATAAATTTACCACCTCTACTTCTTATATGTGAAGTCATTACTCCCCATGGGATAAGCATATGAAACATATATAATTTCAGATTTATTATATTCAATTCATTCAACCATTTACTCATAGGATCTATGTGAAGCACGTGAATGAATAACAAACTACTCCGAAAGATATAAGTGAAGATCAATGAGTAGTTAAATAATTATTTAGCTATGTGAAGACTCTCCCATTTAATAATTTTAGATCTTGATACTTTATTCAAACATCAAGCAAAACAAAATAAAATGACATCTAAGAATAGCAAACATCATGTGAAGAAGGAAAAACTTAGGATCAAACGATACTAACCGATAGCTGTTGAAGAAGAAAGGTGGGATGCCAACCGGGGCATCCCCAAGCTTAGACGCTTGAGACTTCTTGAAATATTATCTTGGGATGCCTTGGGCATCCCCAAGCTTAGATGCTTGAGACTTCTTGAAATATAATCTTGGGATGCCTTGGGCATTCCCAAGCTTGAGCTTTTGTGTCTCCTTAATTACTCTCATATCTTGGTCTCCCTAAATCTCAAAAGCTTCATCCACACAAAACTCAACAAGGACTCGTGAGATAAGTTATTATAAACCAATGCAAAAACCTTATCATACTCTTCTGTAGCAAATCACTAAAATTATTAATCAACATTGCATACTAAATTCCTCCGCATATTTAATAGTCCTATCCTCAAATAGAATCATTAAACAAGCAAACATATGCAAACAATGCAAACATAACAGCAATCTGCCTAAACAGGACAGTCTGTGAAGAATGCAGCAAGATCCATACTTCCCTAGCTCCAAAAATTATGAAAGAAAATTCCCACTGTAGTAAATTTATCAGATCTTATTATGCAAAAGGTTTCAACATTTTATCACATTCTGACTTTTCTAGGGAATTTTTGCAGCAGTGGTAAACTTTCTGTTTTCAAACAGCAACATGTAGACTTGTAAAATAGGCATAGTAAAGGCCATCAATGCCACTTTTATTGAAATAAAAGATGAAAAACATTGTTCTAAATAACATCAAGCAAATCCTAACAAAATAAATTGACGCTCCAAGCAAAACACATATCATGTGGTGAATAAAAATATAGCTCCAAGTAAAGTTACCGATGAACGAAGACGAAAGAGGGGGATGCCTTCCGGGGCATCCCCAAGCTTAGGCTCTTGGTTGTCCTTGAATATTACCTTGGGGTGCCTTGGGAATCCCCAAGCTTAGGCTCTTGCCACTCCTTATTCCATAGTCCATTGAATCTTTACCCAAAACTTGAAAACTTCACAACACAAAACTTAACAGAAAACTCGTGAGCTCCGTTAGTAGAAGAAAACAAACCACCACTTCAAGGTACTGTAATGAACTCATTCTTTATTTATATTGGTGTTAAACCTACTGTATTCCATCTTTTATATGGTTCACAAACTCTATTACTAGCCATAGATTCATCAAAATAAGCAAACAACACACGAAAACAGACTCTGTCAAAAACAGAACAGTCTGTAGTAATCTGTAGGTTTCGAATACTTATGGAACCCCAAAAATTCTAAAATAAATTGCTTGACGTGAGGAATTTATATATTAATCATCTTCAAAAAGAATTAACTAAATAGAACTCTCCATTAAAAAAGGCAGAAAATCTCGTGAGCACTAAAGTTTCTGTTTTTTACAGCAGGATCGCAAAGACTTTCCCCAAGTCTTCCCAAAGGTTCTACTTGGCACAAACACTAATTAAAAGCATAAAACCACATCTAAACAGAGGCTAGATGAATTATTTATTACGAAACCGGAGCAAAAAGCAAAGAACAAAAATAAAATTGGGTTGTCTCCCAACAAGCGCTATCGTTTAACGCCCCTAGCTAGGCATGATGATTTCAATGATGCTCACATAAAGGATAAGAATTGAAACATAACGGGAGAATCATGAAGCATATGACAAGAACATTTAAGTCTAACCCACTTCCTATGCATAGGGATTTTGTGAGAAAAAAAATTATGGGAACAAGAATCAACTTGCATAGGAAGGTGAAGCAAGCAAAACTTCAAAACTTTAAGCACAAAGAGAGGAAACTTGATTTCATTGCAATTCCTACAAGCATATATTCCTCCCTCATAATAATTTTGAAGAATAATGAATGAATTCAACAATATATCTATCACATAAAGCATTATTTTCATGATGCATAAGCATAGAAATTTTATTACTCCCTACATAAGCAAATTTATTGTCATGGATAATACTGGGAGCAAACTCAACAAAATAACTATCATGTGGGGCATAATCCAATTGAAAATTAAAATCAAGAAGGCAAGTTTCATGGTTATCGTTATTCTTCATAGCATACATGTCATCACAATAATCATCATAGATATCAACTTTGTTCACAAAATCAATTGGAACCTCTTCCGAAATAGTGGATTCATCACTAAATAAAGTCATGACCTCTCCAAATCCACTTTCATAATTATCACAATAAGATTCAACACCCTCCAAAATAGTGGGATCATTACTTCCTAAAGTTGACACTCTTCCAAACCCACTTTCATCAATATAATCATCATAAATAGGAGGCATGCTATCATCATAATAAATTTGCTCATCAAAACTTGGGGGACAAAAATATCATCTTCGTCAAACATAGCTCCCCCAAGCTTGAGTATTCTATAGTCTCACCTAAATAGCTTGGCGTAATCATGGTCATAGCTGTTTCCTGTGTGAAATTGTTATCATGCTCATCATTCAAATATTTAGTGCCAAACATTCTAAAGCATACGGTCTAATAGCACTTGAGCACAATTATCGGAATCCTTATTTTCACAAAAGACATTGAAAAGATGAAGCATATGAGGCATCCTTAATTCCATTTTTTGTAGTTTTCTTTTATAAACTAAACTAGTGATAAAACAAGAAATTGAAAGATTTGGTTGCAAGATCTAAAGATATACCTTCAAGCGCTAACCTCCCCGGCAACGGCGCCAGAAACTGCTTGATGTCTACTACGCAACCTTCTTGTAGACGTTGTTG